>NC_056733.1:778256606-778374106 GCF_019279795.1 Protopterus annectens
GCATTTGTAGAATTACAAATTACTGAAAAAATATCAAGAACACACTTCATTAAAAACACATTTCATTAAAAAAATATATGGTTAAACCACAATTCACAGAAAATTTTAAAAGTATGTAAGCAATCACTGGTTCACCACGTATGGTATTGTCTCTTTCCTCTACAGTTGTACAACAGTGGTGTAAATACATTTTAAAGAGTGTTTTCTTTCAGATGTGATTCAATAAAATGTGTTTCCAATGAAATGAGTTTAAACATATTTTTTTTCAATGGGTTGAGTTATATACTCATGTGTGATACCTTTAATTATTGTGGGTCACTCCACCTGTACAGCTTTATTAAAGGTACCTTGACACAAAAGGTACAAATGTTTGCAGCCAATTTTTTCCTGGCGTATATTACATTTTGATTTCATTGTGATTTACTTTACCTCTCTGTCCCCCCAGCCTCCCCTCGGGAAATGCCATCATATATGACTGACCCAACTATCACTAAGGAACTGTAGCCTTGAAATAGGATTTGTGCTTCATGAATGGTGAACAGTAACAACCATCCCTCTGCACAAAGGTGGGACATTTACTGATCCCAAAAATTATAGACCCATAAGTCTCTCTAGTTTCATATGCATGGAAAAGTTATTATGGAAATGATCAAAAACATAGTAAAACGTCAGACACTGGACCCAACCCAGTTTGGTTTTGTCAAGGGCAGGTCATGCCTACTCATAGGTTCATAGGTTCATAGGTTGGTACTAGGCTATCAGCCCTAGGGCCTATACAAGCCTAGCCATAAAAATTCCCTGGCTATTTCTTCCCACATTATTTACTTTCCTGGACCCCTGTCTAGCAGGGCGACTGACGTGATCCCTGGGGTGAATTTCCTTTCTCCCATCCAATCGTCAAGGTTCCTCTTGAAGAGGTCCAAAGAGGCACTCTGCTTGACATGTATGGGCAATCTATTCCAGAGTCTGGGGAGTCTCAGGGTCAGGAACCTATCCCTCCAACATGTTTTGTTTATTGTGATGACAAGGTTTAGATCCCTGGAGCGTGTAGCTCTGAGGGATTGGGATTTCTTTATGTAGCATGTCCAACAGCTCTGGGTTTGACATGGCCTTGTATGTTAAGCAGAGATCACCTCTGAGTAGACGATATGCGACAGAGTATAGCTGGAGTTTTTTAAGGCGGTCAGCGTAGGGCATCTGCTTTAGGCCTGTGATTCTTTTAGTGAGGTATTTCTGAGGCCTTTCCAGTTGTTGCAGATGTCTTGAGAGGTACATACCAAATGGGGCATTGTATTCTATAATGGGTCTAATGAGGGATGAGTACAGTGGGACAATGACCTCCTTTTTCCTGGATGAAAAGCCCTTCGTGATGAGGTGTGCCACATAGAAGGATTTCCTGACTGTTGTGGCGATGTGGTTATCGAAGGTGAGACCACTGTCCACCTGTGTCCCTAAGTCTCTTATCACACTTTCTGTGTTTAGTGTACTGCCACCTATATGGTAATTCATGGATACATGTTTTTTCCCAAACCTCAACCTGGTGGACTTCTGTGAGAATGTTACCAAAGCAATGGATGAGGGCAGAATGGTTTACACTGCCTACCTTGACGTCACCAAGGCATTTGACACAACTCCCCACTTAGGCATTGCTGACAAACTCAAGAGGTTAGGTGTAAACCCTAATTCCACTTAGTGGATAGCCAGCTGGCTTACAGACAGGACCCAGGAAGTTAGAATTGGGTAGTCCACCTCTACAAAGAGGCCATTCACCAGTGGAGTCCCTCAGGGATTGGTCCTGGGACCACTGCTTTTTGACATCTACCTCTCTGAAGTCAAGGCCAATGTCAAAGGCCTTTGCCTGACTAAATATGCAGATGATTGCAAATTAGCAGCAGCCATGGAATCCTCCACTTATACTAATGCTCTCCATGAGGGTCTGACACAGACAAATAATTGGTGTCAGGGCCATGTACAAAAACTAATACATAATAGTTTCTTTGGGAAGTCAGTCAGCTCCAGGTAGCTGCCATATTGACAATACACCCATATGAATCAATTCAGTAGTTAGGAACTGTGGAACACATATAAACAGTAATCTAGCCTTTGATCATCATGTGTCTACAGTAATGAGGAAATCATTCATTGTTGTGCACTTTATAATCAAAGGTACGGCATCTAGATCCAAGAAGGACATTGTTTCACTGTACAGTAGACTCCCTGTTATCCGGCCTCTCTTTAACCGGCCATCAAGCTTCTGTGGTAGTCCTAGCAAAAGACAACAGAGAAGAACAACACTTTCACTTCCTCTGGGTTAAATAATGACAGACATTTGAGTTTTAGACTTCATATTCATAAGAAAAATGTGTGCTAACACAAATCCTGTTATTCTAGCTAATTTACAACCTAAAGATACTATTGTGTATGCTTTTTCTGATTAACCAGCCATTTGTTTATCCAGCCTAAGGCCTGGTCCCAGTGAGACTGGATAAGAGGGAGTCTACTGTATTTGACACTCATTAGACCTGTCATTGAGTTCAGTGCTCCATTTGGTATGTACCTAATTGGGCACATTTAACTACTGGAATGTCCACAGAGGTTCCTCGCTAAAAGAATGCAGGGCATAAATAACATGGGGTATGCAGCCTGTCTCAAAGCTCTGTTATTGTATTCTGTCACAGGCTGTTGAGGGGAGATCTATGTCTGGCATACAAAGCATCTTCTGATCCCACTCTGATGGACCTACTTCACATCCACCAATAAATAGTGTTACATTTATCTGTTTTAAAGACATAAACCTTTGCTCTGATATAAATAGCACCTGCTGGATAGACAGTTATGTATCCCAGAGACTACCCTTTCTCTGGAACAGGATCCCGATCCCTGTGAAGCAAAAGTTCCTCCATAACCCAATTCAAGTGTAACTTGGACACCTGGATGGGGAACTTGAAATTCACTCCTGGTTTGGCAACCATATCTCTAATGGGCATAGGCAGCCTGTAAATGGTTCATCTCCAAGGACCCTGCTTGTATATGTTTCATTTCTCAAACACTTGTTTACACCTAGCAAGGGTACAAGATCTTGTCAGTGACTTCTGAGGCCCTAGTAGTCATTAGCCTAGCACTGCCATTAAGACATTTGAAAAAAAAAGCTGCATGTACATAAAAGTAGCCAAGGGCTGGCAGTAAGTAAAGCATAAAACATTAAACAACATTTACAAGAAAGCATACATTACTGCTTAAATATACAATGCAGAGGATTTAAACTTTATTATAAATATAGACTTGCATGTAAGCATAACACAGAACTCTCACTGTGGGTGGCATTATAGTGTTGTTGTTGTTCTTCTTTCAGCTTTTCCCGGTTAGGGGTCACCACACCGGAACTCCGGTCCGCTAATGATTGGCAGTAGATTTTTATAGTGCTGAGGTGTCAGCCCAACACCCAGCCTTTAACGAAGGCACGCCCATTCACGCATGTCTTTTGAATGTCACTCGACCATGGGGAGGACATGCAGACTCCACACAGAAGGCGCTCCAGCCGAGAATCAAATTGTAGAACCACTTGCTGTGAGGCAACAATGCTACCGCTGCACCACCGTGGCTTTGGTCTAGAAATTAAGTCTGTGAATATTGCATGGCTGTACAAAAAAGGGGTGGGGGTAATTATATTTGTATCCTGCTAGTTGTCCTAAGGTGGTAAATGCAAACTTTGGAATGGAACTACTAGTACGTGAAACTTAAGAATTAGTGTACCTTTGTGTTATCTCGGTTCTCTATAGTACTTGCATTTGTCAGAGAATAACTATATATCTGTGTGAACTACCAGAAAACCCATGTCTGGCAGGCTAGAAGAGGGCTGAGGTTATGAGTTGCTAACAAGCTACCCCTAGAAGTCAAACGTTTGATTCCCTTAATCACCACTGGCAAACCATATGACTCACATTAAGTGACGTAACCCGGCATCTCTGACAAGTATCATTTCTGTCTATTTGGTTTACCCAGAAACCAAATGAATAACTGAAAGAAAGAAAGAAAGAAAAAAACAGAAAGACAAGAAAACAAACCATGTCAGAGGACTGAGATTCTGGTTGAAGAACAAGGTCAGGGGAATTTCTTTATAGAGTCTAGGTTCAGCTTAGTAACATGCTATAGATTTAAGGCTGATATGATATTTATGAAAGAAATACTAAAGCCTTAATCTTTCTTTCTGTTTCTGACAGTTTAAAATAATCTATAATCAGATTGTGACTGCACATATATATTTGAAATATTTCCTGTAAGGCCAGTAAATAAAGTGTAATTAACCTTGGCCAATGCCTGCCTTATTTTTAACTTTCAGCAACCTTCAGCGTATAAGCAATATATAATCTCAAGTCCACAAATAGCACTGTAATATTTCCCATCAGACTGCCCTCATGTGTTTCTTCTCTTATAGAGTACCTTAACAAGTGCAGTCACCTTGCAGTCAGTAACCTTCTCAGACTGAAATAATTTAATCTGCTATCCTTCCTAATGACCATGCAATTACCAACTACAAATCAGTTAGTTACCATGTTCCTATGAAATCGTCATGGGTATTTCCCCCTCAGCTACATGCTTGCCTGTTCTATAAAACTTGTTTACAATCCAGTCCATTCTCTCAGTGTGGTCTTATCTTTACACTGAAAGCATGTACATCACATAATCTGAGTATATTATAATAAAATAAGGAGACAAAACCCAAATTCAATATAACCATGCACAGCATTTTTAAACATTATATAACAATCCATTAAAAAAAAACAGAAAAATATGCCTGTTTATTGTGATTAAGTTTCTAAAAACTTATTCACATCATATTAAAAAAAAGATGAAAATAGCAATGAGAAACTGGGCGATATTTCTTCTGGTTTAAACGCAAGTGCTAATATCTTTATGTCAGCTTCAGTTTTCCTCTGTCATGTTTGTTCATAGGTTAGTATTAAGCTAACTGCCCTTGTGAGAGCCATTTTAAGCCTAGCCAATTATCCCTTGTGAGACTCAAACTCTGCACCTTGTGTTTGTAAGGCAAACACCTTAGCCATTAAGCCACCCTCCCAACCCAAATGAGAGTGCTTTGGGCTATCGGGCATGTTATGCTAAAATGTTCTCAATTAGTGTAATGCTGAACTGCTACTTTTTCCTACTTGTATTACTTTATTACTTCCTACTTGTATATTATAGTTGTAAAATCACTGCAACGTGGAGGTACTGTTTGACGCTGGTATGCATGCATGCGAAATGTAGCTTCCTGTCCTGCACTTTGTTATATAGCAAGATACACAATGACTCACTACATAACCTGTAGCCAGTCAGGAGGCCTAACAACAGTTTCTGTATCTTTAAATATATGCCTTTTCTTCACTTTTTTTTGTTTTGTATTGAAAGTAAGCTTAGCACTGTGAATGTACACTCCAGCTGCTGTGCGGATACTTAACCTTTACAAATAAACCTGTGGTCAGAGGTTATTTTCTGGCGCACTGACGGATGAGTAAACAATACTTTGGGGGCATTAACTGTCAGACGCCTGCTACTCATCTGTTAAGGCAGTGATGTCTTTCCAGGTATGTCTGATGGTTGGATTAAGGGTGTTAAGACATTTAGTGCTAAGAATAGCAGATCCATGTTCTCCCCTTTCTGTCCCTCCTGCTCTACCAGAATGCAGTATCTTTTTGGCACAATCTCTTCCAACGCTCCATCTTCCTTTCAGATGCCAGTGAAGGATTAATACCCTCTCCACAAAGAATGTGGAGTTCACAGATGTTTCAAACAAGCGTCCTCCTATTGAATAAGCTGCCAGAATAAATGAGATTTCAGCTGGCTTCATTCTTCTGTCCCCACTGTGAAGTTTTCTTTGCTTCCAAAAGCCTTTTCTAGGCTGTTTGGCATTATAGTTTTTTTTAAGCACTTATGTACAGTTTGATAATGATTACTAGCTCTGTTTTGTCTTTCTCCACCCTGAAATGGGCCTCTCCTTTGGGTCTCATTGATTTACTCTTTTTAATCATTCTTTCATTTATATCATGATGGTAAATAATTTCAAGATATGCTGCACTACTAACAGATTAAAGAAGAAAGGTTGTATAAGGTAGTCGTGCAATTTAACAAAAGCACAGGCAGACAAAATGAGGATTAATAATTAACCTGATGACCACTTTGCCTGATTTTTTTAGAATTGCAAATCACAAAGGAAAAAGAAAGTCAAGTGTGTGTTCCAGCATACTCCACAAGTCAAAATGAAAGCATCTGAACAGTCATAATGACTGCATGCATTCAGCTGTACACCTTATTGTGTGTAACTGACTACATCTTTGCCTATAAGTTTGCCCCATTTTCATGAACTTGATTCAGTTCCTATTCTTTTATTTCTGTATCTTGAATAGTGTCCACTCAATTATGTGGCTAATTTTACTTATTTGACCTTAATAAAACAGGTGACTGTGATGAACTTTTAGAATACCAAAACTGTTTTCATGACTGATTATAATGCTATGGGGAATTAAAATGTGAATATCAGGCGAGCACAGAAAATAAAAAAATAGCTTATCCTAGTGTCCTATTTTGCACTCGATATATGCATGCATGCATGCATGCATGTATATATGTATGTATGTATCCATGCATGTATGTGTGTATTTATTTATTTATGGATGCATGTAAGTATATATATATTTATGTATGTATGCATATATGTATTTATGCATGTACGTGTGTATGTGTGTATTTATGTATGCATGCATGTATGTATTTATTTATGTATGTATGCATGTATATATGTATATATGTACATATTTGTTTATATATGGATGCATGTACGTATGCATTTTTGTATGTATTCAAGTATGTATGTATTTATGCATGTATGTATGTGTGTATTTATGTATGTATTTATATATGTATGCATATATGTATGTATGTATGTATTTATATATGTATGCATTTTATGTATTTATGTATGTATATCACAGCATAAAAAGCCAGACAGAGATTACCACATAAGAGCCTGTATGAAACACACTATAAGGTGCAGGCTCTTAAGGTGCTTAGTCCTTCAGTTTTCTTCGTTAGGCATCTCTGTGGCCTTTCAATTGGACTAGATGTTCACACAGGTACATGCTAAAAGGGGCGATGCATTCAGTGACAGGTCTAATAAAGTACATATATAGTCAGATTATGGCTTTCTTCAACCTGAAGGAGATGCTGTTATAAGCTAAATGTGTTAAGTATCTCTATGGGACATCTCAACCATGATCTTGTATAAAATGATTGACCTATTAGCCAAACATATATCCTTAGGAACTGTTTGGAATACTGCTTAGCTGAGATATTCAGAAGCATGGATTTTAGGTGGGTAGACCAACCCTCAGTAGAGCGATAGATATTTACAAGCCAATCGTCCAATCATTATGACCCTAGATATGGGAATATCTTTTGTAGCAGCACACTTTTGGACCTAGATAAGATATCTGCCACACAATGTCATGCTGATATAATAAATATTTTGCAAGCTGATTATAGGTTCATAGGTTTATAGGTAGGTACTAGGCTATCGCCCCTTGGGCCTATATAAGCCTAGCAAAAAAAAAGTTCCCTGGCTTTCACCACCCAAGAAATTATTTTCTTGTGCCCCTGTCAAGCAGAGCCACAGAGGTGATCCCTGGGGTGAATTTCCTATTTCCCATCCAATTGTCAAGATTTTTCTTAAAGAGGGCTAATGAGGAGCTTTGCTTGACATGAGAGGTGTCAATTTCTGTACTGTGTCCTGCATATAAAATTGGCTTATTGTTCATCAACAAAGGGTGACTGCTTTAGGCAGGTCATCTGGATGGGTTACTACTCCTTTAGCTCTGGTTTATTTACCTACATGCTTTCTAAGTTTCCAAAATGTGATGGTGGGTGGGTGTCTAGGTATGCTGATGACTGTCAGTTGGGTGTTATAGTAACAAATCCAGATGACACTGAAAAAATGAATCAGTGCTTGAGATCAGTTAGTATATGGATGAGGAAACTTGATTTAACTCTTAACAGATAACAGATATAATGAATTATGTTTAGGAACTCAAATTTTTTAACATTCAGTCGACATTATTTTCTGGAAGCTTTGACCGTAAATGTTAAAGTTATACTACACTATTCAGGTAAGCTGTACCTTTACTCAATGAAGACAGTGAGACAGTTCTGCTGTTATGAAATTCATTTACTGCACATGAGGTTTACATCTAGCTTAACAATGAAAGGTATATGCATCAAAAACGTACTTCAGCTTACAGTTTTAGGTCTGCAAGAATAGAATAATCAAAGTCTCTAATACAAAAGAAAAAGTCCCAATCTTTATAGTGTCTTTTCTGCCTGCAGCAGCAGTTTAGAGAATTTGCCAGAATAATAAGCCTTTCCTTTCAAGCTGGTTTGCTGACAGTTTGTTTTCCATATTTTAAACATTCTGTTCCTAAAGAATAACTCTTTTCATCCTTGGCCTATCTTTGCGTATCATGTTGACGAGACACAGCTGTATACAAGAGTTCGTCTTGACCTGCTTGTAGATAATAATTTTACAAAGCTGCATAGTTTATAAGAGATAAAATATTTTACTTCTGATTCTCATTAACAATGAATGCCAAGCTATATGTTTTGCCAAGTTAGGTAACTGAGTTCAAGCTGAGTGCACTCTGCAAACTGAAATCCAGAACATTTATTTTACATTTTCAGAAAAATCCACAGAAATCCATTTTAACCTGTTCTTTAGTGTCACAGTAAAAGTTTAATTTATTTACTGAAATTTGATTACTGGGACAGTCCAAATGGGTAGAAGCCCATTTTCAGCAAAGGTCAGGGGAGAAAAGATCCAAATTATTACAAAACATTTTAAGAACAATCATTTTACAATCTTCAAAAATAAAACAAAAACATCTGCAGTTTAAATAATTATTACAAATTAGACATAATATAAAAACATTGGTTAAGAATTGATATAAGGTATATGACAGTCATTTAATATTTAGAGAAATCTTTGACAGTTTCAAGAGAAATTAAAGGTAATTAGTGTAATACGCAGGAGTGGTGCTAGGTCAACTGGTGCCCTAGGCAAAAGGGCTCTACAGTGCCCCCCACCACATTACCCAGTGCTCCCATCCTGGTCTACCTACACCAAATAAATACTGGAAGAGCACCCCTGCTAGACTGGTGCCTTAGGTGGCCGCCTAGTTGTCCAATGCCTAAGGCCGGCTATGGTAATACGAATCAGAATTGCAATATGAAATGAGGGGAAAAACAGGTTTATGAAATATTTAGAGAGAAAGTCAGGGAAGATGATTAGATAGCAATAATGAAGTAAGTGAAGAAGGGAGAGTAAGGTGGTATAAGGAATGAAAAGGGACTTGTTCACATTTAGGGATCTAGTTTGTCCTGGTTTTGACTAAGAACACAGTCAGATTTTGGCTAGGAAGTCTTTCAGAGTGGTTTTGAAAGATGAGATGGAGGGTATAGACCTGATGGATACAGCTAAGGGGTTCCATGCTTTAGCAACCTTGTACAAGTGTAGACAATCACCAATAGATTTGTTACCTTTGTAGACAGAGGGGAGGTTTTGGTCATTGGATTGCAATGGCCAACTGGGAACATAGTTGTCTAGAATGTTTTTTAGTGCTGGACAGGCAAATGGATGTTGGATAATTTTATAGCTGGTAAGACGTTGTGTCTATGTTAGTTGGTGTGGCAGTTCTAACCAATTAAGGCTTTTCAGTGCTATACAGTGGTTTAAAGATAGCTATTTATAATCCTGTATCTTTAACACACCAGACATCACTAATTAAATCTTGAATTTTTAAATGTTGGGTGTTATACTAAAAACTGTCTCATTCTATGATCCAGTTTTTTTGTGCTATCTCTATAGATTTTTCACATGACCTTTACTTGAATACTTTTTGATCATATAATCAGAAGGAGATCAAAATATTGCTAACTGTTCAGTGTAACTTTACTCGCAGACTTTCTGTTGTAAGTGGCTGAAGTGACACGGGTCTATATTAGAATGATGAAAGCTCACTTACGCAAATCTCAAAAGGCCGACACATAAACAGCGAACCACATGAACATTGAACGTCCTTAAGCACAAAATTCAAAATACCAAATCGCCATAGTTGTCCACACCATGTTTAGTGAGGTAAAACGTCAGTAGGAGATTCCCTTATCTATAGCTCCCTAACGTAAATGTGCAATAGTTACTGACCTCAGGGTTAAAGTAAATGCATATATAGTAATACATTCATATTTATTTTGTTTGGGTAGGCAGTACATAGTGGGCAGTGGAGTTGGCCAACTATGGCAATTCAATATTGTGAATTTTGCCCTTAAGGACGTTCGGTGTTCTTGCGGTTCGCTGTGTATGTGTCGGCCTTTTGGGATTCGTGTAAGTGAGGTTTCAGCATTCTAATATAGACCCCAGTGACACAGAGAGATTACAAATGCTAGATCTGTTTAGCATTTCTTATAGCATTTTAAAAGAAAACCTGTACTTGGGTTATAAGTACTGTAATTATGTTTTTTTTCTGCTATAATAAGAGCAACAAGTTCAAACAATTCCCTTAATGCAGGTATATAGCAGCTAATTTTTATCAGCATTTTAAATGAGACATAGACACAAGATATGCTTGTGACACAGTCTGTGGTGGCACTGTGGAACCAAATGCTACTGTATGTAAGATTAAGGAATTGTCTCGAACATTAAAAAAATAACATTTAAAAAATAACAAATTGCCTGACTTTGAAACTGTACTTCCCTCTATATCGGGGTTTCGTGACTACCATGGCTTTAGACCCAGTGGGAACTGTGGTGAAGTACTCATAATTGTCAAAGACCACATTACCTCTAGGCAGATTCCTAGAGATTTACAAACCAAACCTATTGAGATTTAACTCTAAATAAAAACAACTATCAAATCATAACATGTTACAGGACCCCCATAAATGACCCCCTAAAACTATGACCATTTCTAACATACATTAGAGGAACTTCAGATACATAAAACCTCAGTCCTGGGTGAGTTTAAATACCTGTCAATGTACTGGGAGACCTATAGCTCAAATATAGGCTTTGCTCAAAAATTCCTCAGTTTCATAATCAAGAATTCTCTGGATCAAATAGTAAAAAAGCCTGACAGAGGACAATTTTTTTGACCTGGTCCTTACAAATATAGCACCTATTTGCACTATTCCATTGGCATACCTTTTCCCAGTCAATTGCGATGACAAACTGATGACCTTCTCTTTCAAAATCCCTAAACCAGCAAATATCACAGTATTCAAAGACATTAAACTTGTAAATGTCTGAAAATTCTACAATGAAATCTCTAAGCTGAAGTATAACTGTAACCCCCAAAATGTTGACTCAGCTTGTAGTTATTCAAATAAATTCAATGCACACCTGGAAAGCTGTAGAAATTTGTAAATCCCTACCAAAACTAAACAAAAAGGGAAGAGTACAACCAAACCAATCTGGAGGTCCACATGCACAGTTAAATAATACAATAAAGGAAAAAAGCTCATTAGAATATATAGCAAAACTAAAGAGCCACAAATCAAGGTAAGCATCAAAAGGTTTTTCAAGGTACTGAAAAACATCAGCAGGAAAACAAAAGGCTTCCCATGAACTTGGGTCATTATTGGAAGCTAAGGATAATTACAAATCATTCTTTACTTATGCCAGAAACAAGTAGAGTAATTAGGGCAGGCAAGAAGGGCAACTTCCCTAGGTACAAAGTGTTGGGGAGGGTGATCAGATGATCCGTATCTCCCCTTAATGCAATACCAGCTTTTAAAAGCCGGTAATGCATTTGGAGTCAAACCTGAGTGCTATAGTGCTCCGTGTGGTCTAAACTGCAGCAACTGCTTGCTACAATGCAGCAAGCAGTTTGCTAAGTTTAAAAGTAAAAAAATTCTTTCTCTCTCTCTTTTTAAACTAAAACCTGAGGGCCATAGCTCTCTGTGTAGACAGGGTATACTGCAGTTGTACCAAGCAGTTTGCTACAGTTTAAAAGAAATCCAAATCCAGCCCAACAAAAAGGTGAAGCAATAAAGCTGTGAGAGGATGATTTTTAGACAAAACGTTTAATGCACAGACACCACTGGTGTCTGTGCATTAACCTTTTGGTCTAAAAATTATCCTCTCAGAGCTTTATTGCTTCACCTTTTTGTTGGGCTGGATTTGGATTTATTGGTAAACCTTTAGCCCACTTGGTGGTTATTTTGATTTACAGTCTAAAAGAAGATTTTTTTTAAAGGACAACCACACCCACAGACTCAAAAACATGTATTTCATCATAGTTTGGTGTTTCCTACATTTTAACACCAGTCCAGGACTATTTACAGGTTTTTAAATATTTTTATATGTAATTTCTGAGTCTGACCACATGGGCTCTGGCATCTTGAAGTAATTTTGATTGTTTAGTCTGCTTCTAGGTATCCCACAATGCAGTGCTTGTCTGTAAAAAAATCACATCATCCAGGCCTCTTTGTTCCTAACGCTACTGTCACTGCATTGGTTTTACATGCATCTACTGCTGTCTTTCAGTCACTTAGTTTTAAGTAACAGTTCATGCCATTCAGTGACTATTTAAAACACAAACAGTGCAAATGCCGCAGAACAGATTTTCAAAGTGCTTTTTACTGCTGCTTCTTTTTAGAATGGCTAAATTGCAGTTTTTTTGTGAAGCCTGAATTGTCCTACTTTGACTCATCTCCCATCCCGCTTCACATCTAACTTCCCTAGCTGTCAATGTGCTAAGGTTAATTTGAGTTGTTACCTGCTGTGATTGACAGCTCACAGCAGTTGACTTGGCTCATGTACTCTTTTCTTGTTCTAGCCTTTATTTTCTGCATGGGTAGGAGAAGGATCAGGGAACTGTGACATCAGAGCTTGGGTGGGCTTTTAGGATGGTCATGGTGATGTCAGTTTGTTGAGGGAATTGGCCAGAAAACTACCTGTATTCAATGGCCTTGATGACATCAATGAATTGGAGACTAGAGCAAGCTTTTCCAGGGCGGGATAAACGTTTTTTGAAAGTGAAACCATCACAGTACAGTAAGGTACTGTTCTAGTGGAGAGAAACAGTAGATTTAAAATATTTTAAATGCTGTGTTGTTGTTTATTCATAGCAGGGACTGTAAATAGGGAGAAGAAGGATAGAGGCATTGAGCATTTAATAAGATAATCCCATTGTTGTCCTTTAAGTAAAACATGAGCAATGTAGTGCTCTGTGCAGGCAGGGTATAAACTGTAGCAACTCTAACATTTTTTTTTCTATTTTCTTCAATGGAAGAGGTAGGGGGGTGAATCAGTACAGTGAATTTTTTTTCCACTCTTTATTTGAAGAGCTGAGAATGTAGGGCATAGGGCACTGGCTCATGGTGCTGACACATGGTTCTGGTTGTGCCAGATATAATTCTGCCAGGAAGTTACAAATCAAAACCCAACATAATCTAATCAAGTGGATATTACAAATATGTTAGTAAATAAATTCAGAGCTAGTTTCACTGCAGATACATCTAAAGGAAATCCACATATACCCAAGGATCTCAAACTCCTACCATCGCCAAAGAACACTTGTTAAAAGTACCCCCCACCACCATATTAGGCTGCCAGCTGAACAGCATTAAACATGCTTTGGAGGACCTGCTCTTACAACTATTAAACATGAACATCTCCTCCAACTTTGTCTCCAGGATTTGGCACATAACAGTTGTGATAGCACTTCACAAGGATAACCCCTTCATGGCAGCAATGAATTACAGACTCAGTTATGGAATGGATCATCCTCTGATCCCACTTTGATGGACCTGTTGCACATAAGCAAAACAAATAACATCAGATTTTACCTAATCTAGGGACATAAACCACACTTGCAACATTGACTGGACATGCTGGAGAAACAGGTATGTGTTCCACAGACTACCCTTTCTCTGGACCAACCTTCCCAAGCATGTGAAGCACAGTTCTTTTCTAACCCAATACAAGTTGAAGTTGAACCAGTGGATATGGAATTAGAAATTTACCCCAATATGACACCTGTGTCTCTCATGGACACAGGCAGACTGTAAATGCTTGATTACAAGTGTATGAGCCTATATCTCACCCTTAAAATTAACCTGGGGTATCAAAACATGGTTCAACATTTCAGTAAGCATTTCCAGGCTTAAAATGAGCCATTAGTCAAGTAATAACCCATGAATCTATAACATACCTGATAAACTCAATATAAAAAGAATTGTGTAAGACTGTTCTCCAGCAGTTTGGCTTTGTTAAGGATAGATCCTGTCTAATAATTTTTTGAGAGGCTAACAGAAGCCATGGACAGTGGTCATGCTGTTCATACAGTATACCTTGACCACATCAAGGCATTTGATATCATACCATACAGCAACACAGCAAAAGTATCAACAAGCTAAATACAGTCTAAGTTGATCCCTTTGTAGTTAGATGGATGGCAAATTGGCTGAGGGACAGACCCACAATATGAGGTTGGTAGGTGTGTCTTCAGAGAGCATGAAGGTGACCAGTGGGGTACTACAGGGATCCATGCTGCGATCTCTGCTATTTGGAATATATGTCTCTGACCTCCAAATCAAAAATGAAGAGCTCTACTTAACCAAGTTCACAGATAATTGCAAAGTGGGTGTTATATTTAAATCCCCTTATGACATGCAGAAGCTACTGAGTTAACTTACACACATTAATAGCTGGTGTTCTGAAAATAGACTGAAACTAAATGCTAAAAAATACAATATTGTTGCATTTGGAAAACAATTCCTCCACCCAGCCTATAGCAAAAAAAAAAAAAAAAAAAAAAACAGCCTACTCCAAAATTAAGATTTTGTGATACCTTGGAACTTGGGTAGGCACTGTTTGACTGTATTATGTTCTGCTTCCAAACATCAACCAGGTCACCAAGCAGACAGAATAAGATGTGGAGAGAAAACACTTGTGGGTCAGATTGTTGCAATGGTAATCATAACATAACTGCTAGTATGCTAGCCACTGAGAATCTAACTGTGTCTGCTTTTTTTTTTTTTTTTAATAGTTACATAAGTATGTCGATGTCTGTTTTTCTGCTCTTTTGGTAATAATGGAGTACAGGTATGGCTACTGCACTAGAAAGCTCGCTCCTGGTGTTGGGGGAGATCAAGTAATGTACAGAGCTGACTGGGTATAATAGTATCAAGGCAAGAAATATGCAGCAGTTATGGCACTATCATTTTATTTATAAAAGGCATAACATCTTTTTCAAGAGGTAATCAAAAGGCAGCTACAATTTGACATAAACAAAATACTGTCATTTAAAGAGAAGAATGTCACAGTTTTAAAGAAACCTGCTTTCTAGTAATAGAAACAAAAATACTGTGTTTCAGTTCAACAAAAGCTCTGTAGCACTCCTTCTGAAACACAACCACACCACCACGATAGAACAGAACAACAAAACAGTTCCTCTACAAGACAACACTGTAAACAGCTCGACTGCTGAGACTTGATAAAACCAATAGTAGATTTTATTATCATGAAATGTTAAGCGCTTTCACTCACAAACATTGTGAGCTTCTTCAGAACAACCAATCATTCCTACATACTGTTTAAATGCATAAAAAGGCGCCAAACTATTTTATAACAGTCAACCATTCTTAAAGAAACATGGTACCATATGAGGTAGATGTAAAATGTGACATAAAGTTCACACATATATAGACATAATATACTTAATATACTTAATAAAAAAATAATAATACAAAAGTATAAAATGCAAAAATAATTATGCATATTTAATTGATTATCTTCTTCTGTCCAACAGAGGTTTAATAGATATGAAATCATTTAATCCTGGGGGGATGTTAGCATCAGTAAGTAGTTGCCACCATATTTCCTTACAAGCCAAAACATTTTTGATGTCACCCCCCCCCAGGGTCAGGGATAATGTTTTCCAAAATGCCAAAAGTGAATTTGTGTTCATTTCCATGTTTTTCCACATGCTTAAATACAGCATTTTTATTGTCCTTAGTCCTGATACTATATAGGTGGGCATATATCCTCTTCTTGAAACACAGCTCTCTCTTACCTATATAGTATCCTGGACATACCGTGCATTTAGCCAAATATATCACATATCTGGTTGCACAATTTCCTTTGACAAATCTAATCTTAGTTCTATTGATGTTATCCAAAATTAATCCTTCACTTTCATTGACAGTGTGGCATTGGTTACATTGTTCACATTTTGTGGTATGCTTAGTCCTATTCTCTGGTCCCCTATTCCTATCACCTTGCTCTAAATATCCTTTGATGTTTTTCCCCATTTTGTACACAAAACATGGTTTCAAGCCTAATACCTCTTTGATTTCATCATCCACCAAAAAAATATTCCACATACTAGAAATAATCTCTTTGACATTATTGGTATATGGTCCATACTCTATTACACATGCTCTGTTAAAACCATTTGAAATAATTTCTTTCTTAATGTTGGAATTCACCCCTTTGGCCCTAGCTCCCAACAACGGTATATATTTGACACCCCTTACCCCTAAAACATATTTCCTCACATCGTCCATCATCTCTACCTGATAATTTCTATCTAAAAATAAACTAGTGATAAAATTTAATTCTTCAATAACATCCTCATAATCCAATGTCATGCGAATAGCTCTCACACATTGCCCCTTAAAAATGTTATATTTCATTTTTCTCGGATGATTACTGGAAAATTCTAAATAAGAATTAATATAAGTATTTTTTCTGTAAATTTTCGATTTAAACTCATTAGACCCTTCAAATACATAGGTGTCCAAATATGGAACCCCTGTAGAAGAACTTGTAACTGTGAACTTCAGATACTCACTACTGGTGTTAATGTATTCCAAAAGCTGGTTGAGGCGTTCACGATCCCCTTCCCACAGAATGTAAATATCATCCAGAAATCTGGAATAATAACTCATATCTTTATAAAATTCACTGTTAAAGATAGTTGAGTTCTCCCAATCAAGCATAACCAAGTTGGCATATATGGGGGCACAAGCGGCCCCCATAGCTACCCCTTTGGTTTGCCTGAAGAGTTCTCTTTCAAAATAGATGTAATTGTGTTCTAACACAATAGACATAAGCTCTAACAATAAACAAGTGCTATCCCAGTCTAGATTACCATACTTATAAATACTGTTTTGGAAGGCTTCCATCCCTTCTCGTTTGGGAATACTAGAGAATAAGTCAACCACATTGATCGATATATATGTCAAATTAGATTTCCAACTATTAACTGGAAAATTTTCCAAGAACTGCCAGGAATCCTTAACCATGTGTTCCACTTTGTCATAAATATGTTTAGTGTCTATAACAACACCCAAGGGGAAAGTTTTCGACCTACTGCCAGATATAATTGGTCTAAAGGGCGGATTTTCCTCACTCTTGTGAGTCTTAGGTATCCCTATTAAGGTGGCAAGTTGGGGAAATTCCACTTTCATGAATTTATACAAGTCCTCTGATATTCTCCTATCAAGCAAAAACTCCTCTATGTACAAATCTATTCTTCTGTATGCAATGTTAATTTCATTTAATGACACTATCTCATAATTTCCAGAAGTATGCAAAATTTCATACATTCTCGTATTATATTCAGACCTGTCAAATATCACGATACCACCACCCTTATCGGGTTTCATTACCCTAATGTCTTTGTTATTACTTAATTCCTTGAGTGTATGCCACTATAAGTTAGTTAAGTTGGTATTAACCTTTCTATTTCTTCTGTTCTGTAACTGGTAAATTTCCCTTGAAACTACGTTGTCAAACAACTGAACAGTAGGATGCATAATGGGGACAAAATTGCTTTTTTTCTTTAATTTATTCACATTCCCTCCAATTTCCTCACCGCTTCTGAAAAGAAGACTTAAATTAAGTCTCCTAATAAATAATTTAAACTCCTGAAGACAGTCAACTAATTTAAAACATCCTGTAGGTATATATTTCATTCCTTTTGATAATATATCAAAGTGGACCTTGTTAATGGGAAGTTGTGTGTAGTTATATATCTTAAAATGTTTGTACTTAAATATTGAGCCATCAACCTCAATCCCTTGAATTCAAATTTTCACAGGGACATGGAAGGAGGAGAACATACAGAATGGACAAAGGGGAGAAATTGGAGAAAGAAGGGGTACAGGTATTAAATATCAGTAGTATATCTAAGGTAGTTGAGGAAGAAGGAAATGAAAGTAGAATTGAGGTTGATGGCTCAATATTTAAGTACAAAAATTTTAAGATATATAACTACACACAACTTCCCATTAACAAGGTCCACTTTGATATACTATCAAAAGGAATAAAATATATACCTACAGGATGTTTTAAATTAGTTGACTGTCTTCAGGAGTTTAAACTATTTATTAGGAGACTTAATTTAAGTCTTCTTTTCAGAAGCAGTGAGGAAATTGGAGGGAATGTGAATAAATTAAAGAAAAAAAGCAATTTTGTCCCCATTAGGCATCCTACTGTTCAGTTGTTTGACAACATAGTTTCAAGGGAAATTTACCAGTTACAGAACAGAAGAAATAGGAAGGTTAATACCAACTTAACTAACTTAGAGTGGCATACACTCAAGGAATTAAGTAATAACAAAGACATTAGGGTAATGAAACCCGATAAGGGTGGTGGTATCATGAAATTTGACAGGTCTGAATATAATACGAGAATGTATGAAATTTTGCATACTTCTGGAAATTATGAGATAGTGTCATTAAATGAAATTAACATCGCATAGAGAAGAATAGATTTGTACATAGAGGAGTTTTTGCTTAATAGGAGAATATCAGAGGACTTGTATAAATCCATGAAAGTGGAATTTCCCCAACTTGCCACCTTAATAGGGATACCTAAGACTCACAAGAGTGAGGAAAATCTGCCATTTAGACCAATTATATCTGGCAGTAGGTCGAAAACTTTCCCCTTGGGTGTTGTTATAGACACTAAATTGAAACATATTTATGACAAAGTGGAACACATGGTTAAGGATTCCTGGCAGTTCTTGGAAAATTTTCCAGTTAATAGTTGGAAATCTAATTTGACATATATATCGATCGATGTTGTTGACTTATTCTCTAGTATTCCCAAACGAGAAGGGATGGAAGCCTTCCAAAACAGTATTTATAAGTATGGTAATCTAGACTGGGATAGCACTTGTTTATTGTTAGAGCTTATGACTATTGTGTTAGAACACAATTACATCTATTTTGAAGGAGAACTCTTCAGGCAAACCAAGGGGGTAGCTATGGGGGCTGCTTGTGCCCCCATATATGCCAACTTGGTTATGCTTGATTGGGAGAACTCAACTATCTTTAACAGTGAATTTTATAAAGATATGAGTTATTATTCCAGATTTCTGGATGATATTTACATTCTGTGGGAAGGGGATCATGAACGCCTCAACCAGTTTTTGGAATACATTAACACCAGTAGTGAGTGTCTGAAGTTCACAGTTACAAGTTCTTCTACAGGGGTTCCATATTTGGACACCTATGTATTTGAAGGGTCTAATGAGTTTAAAGGAGTACCGCACCCACAGACTCAAAAAACATGTTTAAAACATCATATCATGATGTTTCCTACACTTTAAGAGCACTCTGGGATTATTTACAGGATTTTAAATATTTTTATATGTAATTCCAGACTCTGACCACCTGGAGGCTGGCATATTGACGTGGTTTGGATAAATCAAGTTGCCATCCAGTATCCCAGAAATCATTGTTTGGCTCAAAAATGTTACATCATGCAGGCCTCCGTTTGCCTAAAGTTCCTGTCATTTCATAGATGTTGCAAGCGTACAAAGTACTGAGTAAAATAGAACAGTGTAAGTAACATTCCCTGCTGCTGGATGACTACTTAAAACAGAAACAGTGCAAATGCCACAGAACACACTCAAAGTGCTGTTTACTGCTGCCTTTTTTTCTAATTTTAGTTTAAGTGGCACTAATTTGTGAGACAATGAATTCCAGTCCATTTACTTCTCCCCTCCCCCATAACACTTAGCTTCCCTAGCTGTCAAAGTCTTGAGGGTAGTTTGACCTGGTAATTCCATTGATTGGCAGATCTCAGCAGGGTGCTTGACTCGTAATTTAATCTTTGCTCTAGCATTTCCTTTGTTAGAGGGGACATTTTTTGCTGCACTGTAGCCATGGCCTTACTTGACTGCAATCACATCCAGTAAGGTCTTGCACCAAGGAGCTAAAGAATAAAATATTTATACTATTAACCAGTTTAGATCTTTATTAATTTAAGTGTTAAGGTATCACTTCATGCTTCCACCTTGTTAAAACTGAGATTTACATGTGCAGTGTGTTGTATGCAGTGTTTGCCTTCATATGTTTTTACTCCACTGGCTGGTTTGCAAAAAAAACCTTTTGCAGTGTTCCTGGATTTGTCTTTGTACATACAAACCACATTGCTATACTTTCCCCTTCCTGTTCTTGTGTCCAGAAGTCACTTATAACAAAGTAAAATTTTTATTGATTATTTTTTAAAATAAAGGACATCAAGGTTAACATACCTTTAATCAGATAATGGATGCCACTGCAAAGAATCACTGTTGAAATATTTGTGCATGGACAAAATCCTTTACTAAATCTATTTGCCAGCCTCCAGTTCAATTGGCTTTAATATACTGGTGTGTTTGCTCATGCCTTCCAAATATCTCCACCATTACATACCACATTTGCAGTGTAGTAACCACCCGACATGCCCATACATCTTTAGCTATCAATATGCAGCTACTCCTGTTCATGTGAGTATGTGAATTCATTTTCAGACTTAAGGTGTGGAAGCTGCACTGAATAATTCTAGGTTCTTGTTCAGGTTTCACATAGTGCTTGCTTAGAGCTACTCTCATGTTAAGCCACTATGAATATGTTGCACTGCCACCTCTGATACCAGGGTAATGTTTTAATCTTTCTATTCCCGCACTGTACACTAGCATTATCTGGTGCAAATATAACAGAGAAGTATGCAAGCGATACACCACCTAAGCATCATTTGCCGTGCAGAATGTACAAGTATGCATACCAAATTTCTGTGTTTCCAAACATTTGTGTTACTACACTACTACTGAATAAAATGAACAGCACTCAGGCTGGGGGAAGGACAAGGGAGCCATGACATCACAGAATGGGTGGGTCTTATTATTTTAGTTAGAATCAGATGACGGCTGTGGTGATGTCACTTTGGGGGAGGGAACTGATTTAAAAAAAAAAAAAAGTACCTGCACTGCCTGGCCTCGATGATGTCAGTAATTGGGTGACTTCAGCAAGCTTTATTCAAACGTGAGAGAATCATTTTGTAAGTGAAACCATCACAGTATGAGAAGGTAGGCTTCTGTTACAGAAGTAAGGGGAATTATAAAACTTGTAAATGCTTTATTGTTGTTGCATTACAGAGGACATTATAAATAGGGAGAGAAAAGGGCTCTGAAGTTGAGGAATACATTAGAGAAAACAGTTGTACTCCTTTAAATCGAAAATTTACAGAAAAAATACTTATATTAATTCTTATTTAGAATTTTCCAGTAATCATCCGAGAAAAATGAAATATAACATTTTTAAGGGGCAATGTGTGAGAGCTATTCGCATGACATCGGATTATGAGGATGTTATTGAAGAATTTAATTTTATCACTAGTTTATTTTTAGATAGAAATTATCAGGTAGAGATGATGGACGATGTGAGGAAATATGTTTTAGGGGTAAGGGGTGTCAAATATATACCGTTGTTGGGAGCTAGGGCCAAAGGGGTGAATTCCAACATTAAGAAAGAAATTATTTCAAATGGTTTTAACAGAGCATGTGTAATAGAGTATGGACCATATACCAATAATGTCAAAGAGATTATTTCTAGTATGTGGAATATTTTTTTGGTGGATGATGAAATCAAAGAGCTATTAGGCTTGAAACCATGTTTTGTGTACAAAATGGGGAAAAACATCAAAGGATATTTAGAGCAAGGTGATAGGAATAGGGGACCAGAGAATAGGACTAAGCATACCACAAAATGTGGACAATGTAACCAATGCCACACTATCAACGAAAGTGAAGGATTAATTTTGGATAACATCAATAGAACTAAGATTAGATTTGTCAAAGGAAATTGTGCAACCAGATATGTGATATATTTGGCTAAATGCACGGTATGTCCAGGATACTATATAGGTAAGACAGAGCGGTGTTTCAAGAAGAGGATATATGCCCACCTATATAGTATCAGGACTAAGGACAATAAAAATGCTTTATTTAAGCATGTGGAAAAACATGGAAATGAACACAAATTCACTTTTGGAATTTTGGAAAACATTATCCCTGACCCTAGGGGGGGTGACATCAAAAATGTTTTGGCTTGTAAGAAAATATGGTGGCAACTACTTACTGATGCTAACATCCCCCCAGGATTAAATTAATTCATATCTATTAAACCTCTGTTGGACAGAAGAAGATAATCAATTAAATATGCATAATTATTTTTGCATTTTATACTTTTGTATTATTATTTTTTTATTAAGTATATTAAGTATATTATGTCTATATATGTGTGAACTTTATGTCACATTTTACATCTACCTCATATGGTACCATGTTTCTTTAAGAATGGTTGACTGTTATAAAATAGTTTGGCGCCTTTTTATGCATTTAAACAGTATGTAGGAATGATTGGTTGTTCTGAAGAAGCTCACAATGTTTGTGAGTGAAAGCGCTTAACATTTCATGATAATAAAATCTACTATTGGTTTTATCAAGTCTCAGCAGTCGAGCTGTTTACAGTGTTGTCGTGTAGAGGAACTGTTTTGTTGTTCTGTTCTATCGTGGTGGTGTGGTTGCTTTATAGTAATGGGCAAGAAGTGCCAATATGAGCTTACAGTGTAGACTTGTTGTCTTCCTTAATTACAATCCTTAATTGGCACACTTTTAGTTTAGTATTTGAGACTTAGTATTGATGGCAGTTATGTGTGTGTGTGTGTGTGTGTGTGTGTGTGTGTGTGTGTGTGTGTGTGTGTGTGTGTGTGTTTGTGTGTGTCTGCCTGTTAGGGTAGTGGTATATACAGGTCTATATCACTTAATCAAACTCTTATTTATGTGAATAGCTCTTCATCTACCCCTTTTTATCAGATTTCCTATTTGAAGAAGTCTTTAATTATCTAACTAAATAACATCGAACTATTTTAGTTGGCCTCCTAACAAAACTTCATCTCTGACATCACTAAATGACTCCGTAAATTGGGAACACTTAAAAAGCTTAAACATTAATTTAATATTTAAAATTTAACTAAACAAATAATTATGCTACTATTGCTTTTAATTTTAATATTTTCTCGAGCTTGTACCAGTATACTACCTGACAGACCAGTCTGCTCAAAAGTGGGCATAACCTCAGTAATTAAAAATTGCAAGCAATATTTCTCCTTTGCTTTTGTAGGGGGGGCTATGACCCCTGCACCCCCCACACCCCCCGCAAATTAAATATACCAACTCCGAGATCACACTACGTTGATGAAAAGGGTAAACCAGGAATAGACTATGAATATTCATACCATCAGTATGAATATTAATTAACTTTCACTGATTGTTTTAGGTGGGCGGGGTTTAGGCAGGACTTACTACTACGGATATTATGTTCCCAACAAAAATAATTTGATAAAATGAAGTTTGACGCTTGAAGACTTCAATAAATAGTACGTTTGATTGACAGGGTTTGATCAAAAGGTATTCATTTAAATAAGAGTTTTATTAAGTGATATAGACTCGTATGTACAGGAGTTTGATATGTACACAAATACGTGTGTGTGTGTGTGTGTGTGTGTGTGTGTGTGTGTGTGTGTGTGTGTGTGTGTGTGTGTGTGTGTTTCTTACTTAGTAATTTGGAACTGTTAACCGACATTATTACATGGGAACTTCCTTTGTGCATTTGTGTTTTTTATCACAATATGGTGTTGTAGTTTTAGTTTCTCCTGTATTGGTTTGTTTGTCTTTCGGCTTTTCCCGGTTAGGTGTCGCCACAGCGGAACTGCGGTCCTCTAATGATTGGCAGTTGATTTTTATGTACCGGCTTGCCAGACCTGACGCACAACCTTCAACGAAGGTATGCCCATTCACACATGTCTCCACGTAGGAGACGCTCTAGCTGAGAATCGAACCGGACAGCGTCTTACTGTATTGGTAAGATTATAAATATATAAATGTAAAAACAGTTCAGTAAAGTGGGTACTGCGTCCTATAGCCTTCCCTTGTGTTGGGCTACAACAGAGTTTGTCTGGTATTTAGTGCAGATGAGTAAGGCTCTGGGATGTTAATAAGCTGATTCCTGTGGTGCAAGGTTTGATTCCCACAGACTTTGTTTGCCTACTGTATTACAGATAAGTCATGGTACAGTGTTCTTGGGCTGCCACTGAAAAGGGACACTTGCATTCAGTGGGCTGTTTCAGGTTGTTAGCAAAAGCATTACACATTGTCTTTTGAATCCTTGCCCCTTCTACATAGAAAGTAAATAATGCTTCTCTGCATGCTGTTTGATTATGAATCCCAACATAATGTATCCTGTAGTTCAACAGCTTGCCAGATGCACTTTCAATAAATGTTAGTTTCTAGGGAAGAGAAATTTACTGTTACTCTGTTTTCAATTTGAGAGATTTTTGTTTTGTTTTAACAAATGGCTGTCAGTGTTTTCTGCAGTAAAATTTGAAATAAATAATTTAAAGTAAATCTAAATCCCTGTTGTCATTTTAAATGTAAAGAAATAATGGATTTGGGAACACATGTAAACAGTAACTTGGCCTTTGACCATCATGTGCCGGTAGTAGTAAGGAAACCATTCTATGTTTTGTAATTTATAAGCAAGAGTGTGGCATCAATGTCCAAGGATATTATTTCATTTTATTTATTTATTTATTGACATTTATTAACCGGGTTAGTCCAGCTGAGCCAGGGGCCCATTTTTAGTGTTGACCTGAGGAGAAAAACTCCAGAAAAATTACAATTATTACAATAGTTGGAAAAAATAAAAATAAACAGACAGCATAGTAGACAGTAGTAAACAGTCCAATAGAAAACAATTAACAGGTCTAAAAATATCACCCATAAGCAAATTCAAAATAGTAAAAGAAATGTAAACTGTCATAAAGTTGTCCAAACACTTATAAATTCATAAAACTTTTTGGACATGAAAGAAAAATCACTTCACTTCATGTAGCAGCTTTGAAATCTTTTAATCCAGCAGTTGAAATCTTTTAATCCAGCAGTAAAAAACATCCACCAAGACAACAGTATAAGAAAACTTGAAATAAATTTGAAATAAAATGGAACACTTGTATTTAAGCACTTTCGTTCATTGTCAAGTTCATTTTACATAATAAAATAATAATATAGTTATTGTAATATATATATTATATATATATATATATATATATATATATATATATAAATAGTTAATATATATATTGCTGGATTAAAAGATTTCAACTGCTGGATTAAAATATTTCAAAGCTACTACATGAAGTGAAGTGATTTTTCTTTCATGTCCAAAAAGTTTAGTTAGAAGTTTAGAATGAAACACAGTATCAAAGGCCTTAGAAAGATCGAGAAATAGACAGGAGGCAAGCAAGTTGTTGTCACGGGCTTCAGCTATTCCTTGGGTGAAAGAGAGTAATGCAGTGATAGTGCTATTGTGAAGTCTGAAGCCATGTTGGGTAGGGGTAAGGAGGTTGTTGTCAAGAATGTGTTTGATTAACTGAGTATGGATGCACGTTTACAAGATTTTGGATAGGGGGACAGGATAGCAATAAGTTTAAAGTTAGAGGGATCAGTCGAGTTTCCGCCTTTATAGAGAGGGATTGTTTAAAAGGATCTCCATATGTCTGGGACAAGAGCTTCAAAAATGGAATGATTGATATGAATAGTGACAGGGTAGACAATGGATTGTGCAGCTATTTTTAGGAAATGGTAGGGTAGTTGGTCGGTAGTGAGGGAGCATGGTTTGAGTTTATTTTGGAGAGATTTAATAGTGGTGATGGGAACTGGTTGGAAAGAGAATGTATTGGGAAGAGTTTTGATTTGGGGTGATAGAAGGGTTGAATCAGAAATACTATTTTGTGTATTTAGTGTAAGTTTTTGGATAGTTTCTATGAAATAATTGTTAAGGAGGGTGGCAGTTTCAGTAGCAGTGGTGTGTGGAATAAGGGTTGGGAGTAGTAAGGTTACCAGGGTGGAGCAGGTTGTTAATGGTAGTCCAGAATTTGTTTTGATTTTTGTGTGGGCTACATTGGTTGGAGAAAAAGAAAACTTTCTTGTCTTTAATGACTAGTCTTTTGGTCATGTTTCTGATCTCTTTGTATCTGCAGTAAGAGGAGGAATTTGTTTTTAACCCAGGATTTCCAGGTAGCATCTCTATTGTGCATGATCAAGTGGGTTTGTTTAGTAAGCCGGGAGCATAGTTGGATTTAATTCTGATGTTTCTAGAAGGGGCAATAGAATCATGTGTCAAGGGAAATCTTACTGAAGGATTCTACAGCCTCACTGAGAGGGAGGTAGAATAGGAGGGACCAATTAATGCTAGATAGCGTGGAGTTAAATGTATCTGGGTCAAAGTAGGTAAGGTTATGACATACTCCGTAAATATGGTCTTTGGGTGAATGTTGGGTGAATCTAAGCATAAAGGTTGGGGAGTGGAAACTTAAAGAGTTAGGAAGTATGCCAGGGTTATGGTAATGGTTAGGAGATAAGGTGAGGATCCAGTCAAGGATAGGTCCAGAAGAGGCATTTTTGTTAGTTCTAGTTGGGGTAGTTATGTACTGGTGAAGTCTATGAAGGTTGAGACTATGGGTAGGGGATGAGGGGGACAATTTAGACCAATCTATGTTGGCATCTCCAAGTATGATGGTTTCATAAGGGACATATTGAGTGAGCCAGGAAAGAAAGTTCTCTAGGATGGGAATATTATTGCCGGGAGGAATGTATATAGAGACTATGGCAAATCTTTTGTGAGGGTTAAGGTGACAGTTTACAATAAGAATTTTTGCAGGTGAAAAGCAAGGGACAGAGATGGAGAGTGGGGGCAGGTCAATTTGTTCGGAGTAGAGGATAGCAGCAGCCCCTCCACACTTGTTGGTTCTATCTGAGCAAAAAATATTGTAACCAGGAGGTAGGATTTCAGATTTGAGGATGAGGGGTTTAAGCCATGTTTCCGATGGAGTTAGAATGTGAGGTGAAGTGTTAGAAATCCAAGAGTGAAGGTCTGTTATTTTATTTACAATGCTTTGGATATTTAGAGAGTAAATTGTTAGAGATTTGGATGATGGAGAGTTGGTATGATGGGATAGGTGAGGGAGAGAGGGTAGTGTTGTGCTATTGTGCAGGGAAGAGGCAGGAGGACCTGGGTTGGGATGGATGTCCCCGTCCAAGAAAAGTGTGTCATTGAAAGCATGAAGATATATAAGTAGGATCAGAGTAGTAGAATGAGGTTGTCATTGTTCAACTGTTCTTCCCTTATCAGACCAATCAAGGAGTACAGCATCCCCTTCAGTATGTACCTGACCACCAGGCATATGCAACAAGTGGAACAGCCACAGAGGTTCCTCACAAACAGAATACAGGGGCAAACAATATTTCCTATGAAGACTGTCTCAAAGCCTTGTCATTGTACTCGGACTCCTACAGACTGCTGAGAGGCGATGTATGGCTGGCCTACAAAGCACCCTCTGATCATACTCTGATGGACCTGTTACATATCTGCAAAACAAATAGCATCATATTACCCATATTACCCTACAACATAAATATGACATGTTGGAGGGATGGGAATGTGACTTTCCATCCCTGTGAATAGCTCTTCCCTGACTAAATTCAAATGTAACTTGGACCAGAGGATGGGGAATTGGAAATTTATTCCTAGTTTGGCACTTATGTCTCTGTTAGACGGAGGCAGCCTAGAAATGCTTGACCACCCATGCCCAAGCCAATATATCACCATTAAAACAATCCTAGGGTATCTATATTTGTCATATACATTTGAGAAGTATGGCTAGCCTTAAAAAGGCTCCCTGAGGTTGTTAGCCTAGTAATCACCTATGTGCCTAAAAGAAAACAGTATGCATACCAACAAGGTTAATCAGTTTTTTATGGTAATTGGGGGAGATACCCAGATATAGCCAGATAATAATACTGATATCACTTTGGGGGGGGGCATCCACTTCCCTGTTTAGGGCCCCAATTAGCCATGCTCCAGCTCTGGATACATGGAAAAATACCCCAGTCATTTGCTTACCATGGATACTGGGTACCTTATCACAAATGGATAAAGCTCTCACTGGGATATTTCTTGACATTTGCAGTTAGAAAACATTCGCACTATTTTACTCACAGAGGATTATCTGTTTCTGAAAACAAAAATAAGATAAGCTAAACAGATATTCTACCTTTCTTTTAGCAGGAATGGGTGCATGTGCACATTACCATGTATCTCCTTTGGGGATAACTTTTTTGCTGCTTGTGTAATAGACTTTACTTTGTCAGTGACCCCCAAAACAGTATGCCATGTCAGTTGTGCCTGTAAATTAAGTAACTGCAGTGCTCTCTGCTGGATTTATGCTTTACTGTAGGGAAATTGGAAGAAGCAGTTTCTCACATAACATTGCTTCAGTCACAAAAGTGCATATGTTTCAGTAGATTTTCATGCACACACTCTTTTTCTTTCAAGGATTGTTTTGATGGTGTTACTGGCAGTATCATAAACATAATGAATGATCATATCATAACTCCTTACAAATGAATTCATTAAAATATGAGTTCTGAAATCTTTGTTCTCTTCTTTCCTCTTTGTTGTGTGATCTGGTGGGGGAGGAACACCCCCCACAACATTCACAGATGACTTTGTTGCAAAGAGAGGAAAAAAAGCAATTTGCAAACCTTATCATTTTGAAGTGTTCCATTTGCAATAAGTTGTGATGTATTCAGTTATTAGGAAACCATATAATGAAATGTCTTCCTTGAACCTGACCCTTTTAGGCCGCATGCCCTGCTCCCAAAGGCGAAACAATATTTTACTATCTACATTTAAAGTGTACTCTTGAAAAGTTAGCATTTCAGCACATGTGTTATGCATAAGCCTTCCTAAATATATCATCACTTCCAATGGGGCAACATGTACCACAAAATAATTCTGTCATCACTAGCCTTCATGTCCAGGTAACTGGTGATCAACACTTCCTCCTTCTACGTGTACCAGGTGAAGTCTTCATGCAAGTAGTTAAAATTAATTCTGTCACATTCTTTATATTAACATTTTGTCCTATACTTATATGTTTTGAAGTCTGTCATTCACTTTTATTTTCATGTTTTAGTATGTGCCACAAGAACACCTTTCTAAGCTACATCATCACCATGATAAAGTAGTTAATGCTTACTGGAGACAGGATAGGGCAGATGAGATGCTGTTGGACAGGGCTTCCTGTTGAAATATTGGTACTTGGTAATCCACGTCTCAAGTTTTAAAACATAGGAAAAAAAAAACTGAAAGCGCAGGAAAAGAGAAAATATTGAACATAGCTCTTCTTCCTTAAACTTCTTTTATGCAGGGGGGCAAGTCCTCTGTACCACTAAACTTATACATAACTACTCCAAGATCTCTATACCATAGAGAAAAGGGAATGTTTTCAGAAATGGTAATCTCAGACAGTATATGTAAATCCGTTTTTTCTGTCTTTCAGTCTCCAAATTTTGGGACTTGGCAATACGAGTCCTGGTATTTCAAATGCTTATCACTGGGAGAAGCTGAATGATGCAAAATGAGTTGAAATATATGAGTAAACATACAAATGTTAAAGAACAAAGTGAGCATTCTGTCTTCTACAGTGTTCTACTAGATCATGAGGGGCACAGCGGAGATACCTAAAAATCTTATGATGTCTTCAATGGCACAGATGTGGTAGGACGGATAACTGTAGACATACTTTATTCTACACTACAGAAATCAAGACAGGTGAATTCAGATGGGTAAAATAAGCATCCTTCTTGTGATGTACAGCTCTGAAGTCTGACTTTAGAGATTGACACTAGGATTTGTACAGACCGTTTGTGGTACTCAGCACACATTTGCAATGGAATCGGCATTGTGAAGACTTGCACAGGCTAGTATCAAGTCATATTCCCTTGTTATGTACTAGTGCAGTGAGCCAAAATATACAGGAGAAGATATATGCAAGTGACTGCATAATGGCATGCAAATCAAATGCAGTAGTAACATGACATCATAATGATATTAAAATGCATGCAAGGCAAAGATAGTTGTGATTCATAATTGCCTACAAAGGAAATTGCCCAGGTTTGTGCACCTGACTATAAAAGGGCAAAACACACCAAAAATACTGCTGCATGTAGAAAAAAATGCTCATTATCAGTGCAGCCATCATGCAGCAGTGTACTATAGTCCTAGTATTTCCAGTTCCCATCAGTACACATGTGGCACCATCCAGTGCCATTGTAAACTGTACAATCAATTATCACAACATCACCAGTCAGGAGACTGTTGATAGCGTTAGAGTTGATCAGGTCATTGTATGGGTCTTGATTGACATATGTTACCCCCACACAAAACTGATAGGAATGTGTGGCCTTTCTGTCCATGTGGAGACCAAGATATGTACAGCTGTTTCCATGCTAGGTACAGGGACATTTCAGAGACCAACTAAGGACACATTGGGTGTTTAATAGGCTTCTATCTCTAAAAGTCTCGGCAAGTTCCTCAGTATAATGCTCCTAAATGTGAAAGATCATATACAGTTTCCCAGCACACTATGAGTGCTTTCTGTAACATTGTCTGCCTGCCTGAGGTACCGATGCCACAGATCGCATACTTGTAGCCATAAAGGCTCTGACTGGCCCACTGTCACAAGGGTTTGTGAACAGTAAAGGCTGCCATTCCATGAACTGCTAGTTAGTGTATGACACATATGGGATAATATCCAACATGTCTGTGCAACACCTAGGAAGTTTGCCTGATTCACGTATCTAGGCACACATCTCAGCTACATCACTGCTTCCTGTATAGTAATATTCCACAACACATAGCTAGTATGTGCATGCACTGTGCTAATGTTAAAGTGTGCTGTTACATTTCTTGTATGTCCATATCTGGTAAACCTTCCCCATTGTGTATACACTGTTACAATGTTGGATACTCACTGACATTCTGGATGGCAGATCATCAGTGTAACACTACACATGTATAAGTCCAAAAAGTCATAGAGCTTGCATTTGGGATGATCAAAGCCCACTTTCTTACGTTGACATGTCTGGGGGAGCACTTCAATATGATCCTGCTACTGCCTGCTGGATGTTCATAGTGCATCACATTCTCTACAATATGGTGGTGAGGAGAAGACAGGTGAGGATATTCCTACAGTCAGGCTGTGCACACACATGGACAGAAGGGAAGGCTCATCAAAACCACCACCTAACAAAAATGTGATGGAACAGCAATGACTGGCAGTCACACAACCATCAGCCAGACTATGATGGGAGCAATACTTAGCAATGCAAGTGAAATGGATACATCTAGTATAGATGTATGGGCCCAGATGAGCACACAGTGACAGTGTGGTGTCACACAGATCAAACATGACATATGCAGTATTAATATCAGGCTCTGTTTGCCGGTGCATGGTTAAGCACAATGTGCATCAGACATTCCCACATTTACCACACTGGAATGAGGATGGAGTGGGTCACAGTTGTCATTATGAAAGATACATGATTGTCTGTACACACTGGGCTATGGGCATATTACAGGAGAATGCGATGAGGACTTCAAAGTGAGAAGTATTCTGTATCATATACAGTCTCTTTCTATGATGGGTGGGGGTCTCACTATGAGGCCACTGCCTGAAATGGAGGTGGGAATCCAGGGAAAATGGGTATACTTTGCCATAGACAGTTTCCTCCTGCAACATGTTTGGAGTACTACTAAGTAACTATGATCCACGACCACTATGCAGACTTGTGGTCTCCTTGTCAAGGATGGGGTACAACTGCTGACTGTGACTTAGATGAGGTCCACTCATGTGGTGTCATGCTAATGGGAAGTAAGAGTTTTAGCCCCATGCAATGAGAGGTGGTGCAGCAATGCACATGTTCAGATGTAGGTGGGGACAATGGTCCCATGACATGGTCACCCCTGATACATCGCCTTCCCTGACCTAAGATAATAATGCTAGAGAGTTCATTGATGGTGGTATTGACAATCCTCTGCATTGTTGTAGACTTTACCAGGTCAGTCATTACTGTGCCTCTGGATTTCATGTCCTCACTCATACCATGCAACACAGCAATGAGGTTGATGCTGGAATGGGTTGTGGCAGATTATGCCTAGATGATACTGCCACACAAGTACTAACTGATTGTGAATGCCACCTGCATCTCAGGGGTCATGCCTACAAGACTATAAAATGCTTGGATGATACTGATGCATGTTTACTGCCTGTTCGCGAATGCCACCTGTATGTCAGGGGTCATGCCTACAAGACTATAAAATGGTGGGTATACTGATGGATATACACACTTCAGATGCAAGGGCACATCAGCTGCTATAGCGTTAGAGTAAGAATTGCTGGTGTTTTGAGCTATGGGTGAAACCTTCCCCAGTGTGGATGGTGAGGGTTCAGAGCCATGGGTGAACCTTCCCCCATTGGGGATGGTGAGGGTGCAGAGCCATGGGTGAATATGTGTGAGTGAAGCTACACCTTCAGTGTGTATTGAGGGTGGATGCTGGTGACCAACAGTACTACTGTGGCATCAAAGTGTTCCTCAGGTGTCTATGCCTTGTCATCATCATCATCAGCCTCAGCACAGGAGCCATAAAACAACAGTCTGTTATTGTACCCCAGCCTCTACAAGTGTCACCACGGTAGTGCTCAGTCCTGTGAATACACAACATAAGTACCTGTGCCAAAACCATGCCCCTGTGTCCCCTGTGGCATGCATGTTAAGAGTGTCCTTTCAAGATATACCATACAAATCCAACATACCATTGCTGCCATCCTGACATGGTTAGATACCTAATGCATCTAAAAGGTTGTGGAGTCAACAATTGCTCTGGTCAGCTTACATGCCTACATGCTATAAAACTGTGTAGAACTTTAGTTTAAAAGGTGCTAACTGCTATCTACTTAACACCGAATGCGTGATAAGAGACCTTGATACCCAGGTGGACAGTAGTCTCTCCTTTGATAGTCGCATCACCACAGTAGTCAGGAAGTCCTTCTACATGGCACACCTCATCACAAAAGGGTTCTCATCCAGGAAAAAAGAGGGCATTGTTCCACTCTACTCATCACTCATTAGACACATTATAGAGTACAACTCCCCTTTTGGAATGTACCTCACAAGACATCTGCAGCAGCTGGAAAGGCCGCAGAAGTACCTCACAAAGAGGATTACTGGTCTCAAACAAATGCCCTACACTGACCACCTCAAAAAACTCCAGCTTTGCTCCGTAGCATATCACCTACTCCGAGGTGATCTCTGCTTAACATATAAAGCTATGTCAAACCCAGAGCTGTTGGACATGCTACACCTAAAGAAATCCTAATCCCTCCGAGCTACACACTCTAGGGACCTAAACCTTGTCACCACAATAAACAGGACATGCTGGAGGGATAGATTCCTGTCCCAGAGACTTCCTATACTCTGGAACAAGCTACCCATCTATGTCAAGCAAAGTTCTTCATTAGCACTCTTCAAGAAAAATCTTGATGAGTGGATGGGAAATAGGAAATACACCCCGGAGATTACTCCTGTGTCTCTGCTGGACAGTGGCACAGGAAAATAACTTTCTTGGGTGGGGTAAGCTATGGAACCTTGCTGGATAGGCTTACATAGGCCCTTTGGCCGATAGTCTAGTACCTACCTATGAACCTATGAACCTATGAACTTGTTGCATCAGCCAGTAAGGCATGTAGGGATGAGCCCATCCTTATGTCAGTGTCTACTTCTTAAGGGATAATCTCAGCAGTGTCCCCCTGCAGAGATGGCAGAAAGGTTTATGGCTCTGTCAGCATGTCACTCCCAGGTACTTCTATCTACCCTGTTGTCATCCTTGTAGTGGTATGGAAAGTGCCTTTACCTTGGCACAGTTATAGTATGTCAGTAATGTACGTATGATGCTGCCATAATGTGCAGTTGTGTTCCATACAGTACATATATCATGGATTTCTGTCTGACACACCTGGTCTTGTAAAGGCTGGTTAGTACTCCCTCTGCCTAACAGGCACCATCCATATGTCCTAGGATATCATTTTCAGCAGGCCTGATATTGTTCATCCACTGTCGTCTACATCATCCTTTGGAAATGCAGTCACCTTATGGACATATGATACATAGCTATGCACTGTATACTATTGGGACTGATTGACTGAGAGCTACAGACAAAGGGGTCACCTACTTAGACCATACAATAATCAAAATGACAGCTGTGGGGTTATGCCACATGACAGGTTTTGGGACAGACTTGAGAATACAGGCCAGTGAGTATGTATAAGGTAAGGCAGATATTCTAGCTGCTGACAGTTGAGGTCACCTTAAAATGCACATGTGCTATGACCCTGCTGTACTACATTAAAACGCTCTTTTCTTTGTATTAAATAAAAAACTGCGTTAAGGACTACTGGACGGCTGGTGGTGTTGGTGTATTTCGGAAGTTTCCTTTGCTTTGTGTTAGTACTACATTATGGGACAACATGTGTAGGATTATGTTTGATGTACTCAGAGCCGTAGGCTAACAAAAATACAAAAGAGGCCATAACAATACTGTAACAGTGACAGGCATATTTAGTGACAAGTTGTCCTGATATTGTGGGCTGTCTTGTTGCTAATACCTTTAACATAAGTAAGTAAGTAAACATATTCCTTTTGCTAGCCTTTTGTAATGTGAATTCCGATGGAAGGTGCACATCCTTAGGAAGGGGGACAAAATATAGCTGATGACATATTTTCAGTGTACTCTATTCTGCTAAGACAATCTATAGATCCAAAGTGTTGCTGTCCCTCATAATAATGCTAAGTATGCAGTACAGCTTCTCAAACCATTATGACTTAGTTCACAAAATGATGGTGTGCCTCCAAGACTTCTCAAATCTTTATTTATTTGCTTCTTATGCAGATAAGTTAGATCAGGAGACATGAATACCTATGAACTGGTATAATTTGCTGTGGTACTCTACTACCGTAAGGCACAGTCTCCTGCCTATGTTTGCCTCTGACAACTCTTGGTCATGCGCTCGTGCTCGGAGACCTCTATGGGTACACATTTCGGACTACTTCATGGAGTGTCAATTGTCATGAAAGTAACACCATTTCCAAAGAACATTTGGCAGAGCTGTGTGCATAGAAGAGCAAGAGAATGCTTTATCTCCTTCCTGGTCATATAAAGTATGTCTTTTAATGCACCATGATAGAGTCCCAGGAAGCAGCCATTTTGAGGAGTGCCTACTTGGGCTCTATCATGGTGCATTAAAAATATATACTTTATATGACCAGTCTGAAGGGCTGAACTCAGGCACAGACATAGGCAGCATGGAGCAACTGTACAAATGTTGTTCTGATGACGTGCAAAACAGGAACCCTGATAATCTCTCTCTGCATGGGAAGTGGCGATTATACATCAATGCATTGAATGGCATACTAACTACTTTTTTTATTTTATAAATGTTATGGTAGGACTGCTGTTGCTTCTGGCAAGTCTTTGCCCAACTCATCATAGGAATCAGATGCATTATAGTCTGATCATCCATGCTGTGTGGAGAAGGTGGTAGCACTAGATATAATATGTCTACTACAGTTTGTGTGGGTTTCTGCAGGGCCCTGCTACACCAGGAAATGGTGACTGTACATTAGCTGGTGACTGTATGTCATTCTGTTTACTTATGTTAATGTATGTGCAGGGGGCACATGCACATGTACCTGCTACCTGTCACGCAGCTTTATCTGTTGTTCCAGGATCTGTCCTTACAGCAAGAGTAGAGTGTAATGTAAGTCATGTCACCTTCCACTGGAGGCAAGACTACTTTGTGCATTGTGTCTTGCACTTCTGTGTGTCTATTTCACTTCAAGGTTGTGCCTATTTGCATAGTTTTATTGCACAAGTAGGTCTACATTATCAAAAGCTGAATAACTAATTTATATACCTTAAAGTCCAGCTACCTGTCCATAAACACTGCATATGTCATTTGGATATGCAGTGACTTCCTTTGTTATTGCACAGTGCAGCTTACGTATGCAAGACTAACAAGGTGAGTGGCAAACTTTGTAATATGATCAGGAAAAGGAATGGATAATATAAGTCCTTAACAGTGGGATTGTTTCTAATAGGGAAATGCAAATGAGATGTGTAGACAAGGAACTGTGAAGTATAAAATATGTTCATTTAATTTTGTTTTAGCTGTTTTTAAAATGTTTACCAAGAAAAGCGTAACAGTTTCATTTTTGAGGTGATACACGATAATCATTAATAATGCCAAACAATTGAGTACATTAAAAATGTAACATAAAAGTTACTGCTTTAAACATCAAAAAAAGCAGTATGTTTGGCTAATAATGCAAAAGGGGTGGAGTCTGAGCAATCATGAACATGGAGATGACAGGCAGCAAAAGGATAATATATGACTTTTGTGCTTCATTGAGCAGACACAGGTACAGAGAAAGAAAGAGAGAGAGAGACACACACACACACATACGCACAGCACACCCACACACGCACCGCCCGCACACACACACACACACACACACACACACACACACGCACACACGCACACGCACACACGCACACACGCACACACACACACACACACACACACACACACACACACACACACACACTCACACATGCACTGCATGTACACACACAAATACACACACACACACAGACACACAGACACACACACACACACACACACACACACACACACACACACACACACACACAAATGCACACACGCACACACACACACACACACACACACACACACACACACACACACACACACACACAAACCTCTTCAGTGGGATCCCCAGGGCGGCCAGTGTTCACCATATAGATTCATAGATTGTTACCAAGCTAATGACCCATGGGGGGGGGGGTCTTTCTAAGCCTAGTCAAGTTTTCCCAAAAGAATAACGATGTCCTGTATACAAACAAGATATTGAGGGCTAGGCATTAATAAGCTACCTCTGTCCATAAGAGACATGGGTGCCAGGCCTGGTGAAAATTTCCTATTCCTCTTCCACTGGTCTAGGTTTTGCTTAAACTGGGTTATAGGAAAACTCAGCTTCACGTGGATGGGAAGCCTATTTCATAGTAGGGACAGTCTCTAGGACACATATCTGTCTCTCCAGCATGTTCTGTTTAAGTCACAGACAAAATTCAGGTCCCTAGACCTTGTATTTCTAGTATTCTTTGATTTATAAATATGTAGAAGATTCATAAATATGCGGTTTGCAGATGGGTTGTAAGCCAGGCATATATCACACCTTAGCAATCTGTAGGAGACTGAGTAGAGGCAATGGGCTTTAAGCTGCTCTGCATAAGGCAGGTTTGTAATGTTTTGTATTCTTTTTATAAGGACCCTCTTAGGTTGCTCTAGTTGCTGCATACACCTGGTCAGGTACATACTAAAGGCATTGTACTCTATGAGTGGTCTAATAAGGGTAGAGTACAGTGGAATAATTACCTCTTTGGACCTCATGCCTTACTTATAAGTTATGCAGCATAAAATGATTTTCTTACTTCTGTAGGCACATGGTGGTTGAAGGTAAGGTTACTATCTATGTGTGCACTCAGAACCCTGACCACTGAGTTGACTCTTAGTGGCATATTATCAACATGGTTAATTAGCTGGGAAGGTTGACTTCCCAAATGGTACAATTATGCATTTCTTATCATTGAGTTTAAGACCATGGCTTTGCACTATTTGTTAGTCAGAGATAGACTTTCTTGATGAATGCTAGTGTCTGTGGAGGTTTCAGTGATAACCCCCAGCTTGCAATCATCTGCAAGCTTAGTCAGCCATTAACCTTCAGCATTTGCTTCCTTTTCAGAGAAATAGATGCCAAAATTGAGTAGACCCAGTACCAAGCCCTGGGGAGTCTGCTAGTGACTGGCCCCTTGCTGGAAGTGGCCACACCTATTTTGACCTTCTGGGTCTTATTAATGAGCCAGTTGGCTATCTAGTGGGTAAAAAAGGATTTATGACTAAATTAATGAGCTTGTCTATAATGCCTGAGTGTAATATTGTATCAAAAACATTGGCCATTCTGAGGTAAGCTGTATGCACAGTCTTATATTCATCCAGTGCTTTGGTCACACTCTCAAAAAAGTCCACTAGATTTAATAGGCATGACCTTCCTTTAAGAAAGCCACACTGTGATGGGTCCAGCATTTGCAGGTTATCTATGTCCTCATTTATCATGCCCATGATGATTATTTCCATGGCCTTACATATAAGGTAAGACTTATGGGCTTACAGTTACTCAGATCATTGATTAGACCTCCTTTGTGCAGAGCAATGACTGTAGCCATTTTCCATTTATTGGGCACAAAACCTGACTGAAGGCTCCAGCTGAAAAGTGATTCAAGTGGACCACAGAGGTCATGTTTCATGCTATTTATTAAACATTCTGGGATGTTACTGGGGCTCATCGATGCAATGTTTTTGGCCTTGGAAAGTGCATTAATGACCCATTTCCTAGTAATGGTTGGGGGGATTGTGGTATGTGGTATTTCCTTTGGACTGTCAGCGGGAGTGGGAGGAGAAATTTGAGCTGAACCTGTTAGCCAAAAGGTTGGCAACGGCCTCCAGTTCAGTGTGAGTGATGCATTTACAATAAGTTATGTGCATTGTTGTGTATTTCCTTTGAGGTTACGGATATAGCTGTTGAAAGCTTTGTGGTTGTCCTGTGCTGTGAAGCTATTTTTTTATTCAAATTTACCAACTTAGTGATTTTTTAGGATATCTGCCATTTGAGTTCATGTATCTTAATTCCCATAGTTCAGAGCTGTAGCTGGGGCAGTTGGGTCATAGGTTCCTAGGTTCATAGGTGATTACTGGGCTAATGGCACAAGAGCCTTTACAAGTCTAGCCAATAATACCCAGGATATGGCAACATTATATCTTAATTCCCCAGATATGGGATGGGGTAATATCAGGGTAGTGTGTTTTGGGGTGTTGAAGTGCCCTGGGAAATCCTCCACTTGGTACCGTAAACCAAAACAAATGTCTCCTAGACTTGCAGACCAAAAAGACAGAACAAAAGCCCTAGGCAAACAGCTACTATGTCACTAAATAGTAGTTATCTCCTATTTTCCTCATAGAAATGATTGCAAGGAGCTTTCCAACATGTAGGTAGATTTTGAAATTATTTAAGTTGCTGCAGTGTTTGCAATGGCTGCTTACATAATTATTGGCACTTGAGCACTTTCTGTGTCAGTGCCCTTGACTCTCAGGGAAGGTCTGACTCCTCTTCTGTGGTACAGATTGCATGCACTAACAGTTTGTGTCGGGGGCTGCTGACCTCTTCATCACACAGTTAGCCATGAATTTGCCACAGTTTTTCAGACTATATAAAAATCAAGATCTATCATCAGTGACTACCTTCTCTGGTATCTCTTGCTTTGCAAAACTGGAGTTAAAGACAGCTAAGGCATTGACATTTTTTTCTCAAATTTCTTTTTATTTGTTTTCCATAATATCAACACAAAGAGTCAGAACAAAAACTGTTGATGTTACTGTTTGCACAATATGAGCAGATTAATAAAATTAGACATTTGGGCAATACAATAAAACATACTTCAATTTAGAATCAAGTCCACAGCAGAGGATTACCTTAAAACTGAAATTATGTTTTTGACTCGAACAGTGGTGAGATTTTAAAGTAACATGTTACCTGCACATACTAGTAGCATAATTTGAAATGGTCCTGAAACTCAACACCAACACTGAAACACATAGAAAAAAACCTAAACTACCTATACTGTCTGTACATATATACAAGTTGTCACCTTGATATAAACTGTTACCACTCCTGATTAGTGAATCTATTTAAGATCTTTATGTATCTTCAGCATATATTACTATTCATGTTAAGATAACAATCAGGATTTTACAATAGTTTTGGTAGTATGCCAGGTTCTTTTGACTTTTTGTGCAAAGTTTCTTAGCCAGTATGTGTTTTTTGGCCGTGTTTTTATACTCTGTCCACGTAAGTTTGGATCTGTCCAACCAGTTTTTAGCTATATAGGATTTTAGTAGGGCACATAATGCTAATGTGATGTGCTTGGTGAGACTGCTATTATTGTCCGTAAGAATATGTAAAATAGCTGTTTCCCATGACAGAGTAGATTTCGAGTAACCTGCTTTTTCTAGCAGGAGTCTTAATGAGTACTGCAATTTACAGACTTTTTTGCAGCTCCAGAATATATGAAGAATGTCTGCTTCTATGTTTGGACAATAGGGACAATATGGTGAGTTAGATGGATTGAATCTGTTGAGATGGACAGGTGTATGATATGCATTGTTAAAGATCATGATCTGGGTGTAGATTCGTTTCTTAAAAGGTATTAATCTCAAGGTGTTTTCAATGGCTAATTCCTTCTGATTTACTGTCATGTACTTTTTCCATCACAATATTTTGAAAACAGGATTGTATTTTGAAATTTAATTTTAGTTAATTTATAAGTGTTTGAGAGCATTTTTTGTATAAATGCATCTTTTGAATTTGTTGTGCTAATTTCATATCATGCTCATTTACCGTGATATCAGTTGTTAGTGTGCTAAGTATAAGATTTGTCTGATTATTAAGTTATATTTATTACTTGCTTTTAATAGGGCCTTGATATTATCCGTTGATAGGTTTTGTAATTGGTAAAAATCCCATACTGTATGATTCTTTATTAATGGATAATTATCTAAATTTAATAGGTCTATATTGGATCACCGAATGCTTAAAAAAGCGAACGTGATTGATCGAACTTATGTAAGCAAAAGTTTAAAATATCGAAGCGACAGAAACCCGAATTTTTTCCTAGGGAAAGAATTCAGTTGTCCGTTTCTGTTGCTTCAGTATTTTCAGTGCTGTGGTGGAAAGTTACGGGTCGGGTTCAGGTAAGTGTGCGATTGTGTGGATGTGAGTGTTAGGGCGGGTTAGGTGAGTTAGGGTTAGGGCGCGGGTTAGGTATGTGTGCGATTGTGTGGACGTGAGGGTTAGGGTGGGTTAGGTGAGTTAGGGTTAGGGAGCGGGTGAGGTGAGTGTGCGATAGTGACGGACCTTAGGGTTAGGGTTTGGGTTAAGGTAAGTGGATAGTTAGTGGTGTGTGTATAGTTTAGTGTAGGGTTAGGTGTCAGATTTTAGGTGTATGTGTGTGGATTGCTGTTTGTTTGGTGTGCTTGTGTTGTGTGCATGTGGTTTGGAACAGCGATTTTTTTCCCTAGAAAAAAAATCGCTGTTCTGACAGTTCGAGATTGTAAGCTTTCGCTTACATAAGTTCGATCAATCACCGTTCGCTTTTTTAAGCATTCGGTGATTTAATATAGACCCATTTTAACATGGAATTGCTAGTTTTATCTCAGGATTGTTGTGTATAGGTTGTAGAAGAATGATAGTGGCTTTTAGTTTTAGTGATGTTAGCAAATTCTTGAATATTTCACTTTTATTTATTAAAATTGGGTGAATTTTTATTGTCTTAAGAGTTTCTTGGTTTAGGAAGGGAATAGTTCTAGGATTAATTACATTTTGGTGAAATAATTGAATCCATAGTGGATTCCAGTCTTTACTCAATGGGTCGTAATTTGCTATCTGAATAATGCGACTGGCACTAATGATTTCATGGTACAATTGGAAGTTGGGGAGGCCTAAATCTCCTCTCTCTTTGGGAAGCATTAATTTATGGTAACTGATTCTGGTGCTTTTTGGATACCAAATGAATTTTGCTAGTCGAACTTTTATCTTGTTAAAAAAGGTTATTGGGATTTTGATGAATGTGGCATTCAGTTGATATAATAATTTAGGGAATATGTTCATTTTAATGATTGAAGCCCTCAAAAGAGTGGATAGTTTAAGGTTTTCCCATCTGTTAATATTGCAAACTATATTAGACCAAGTTTCATAGATGTTATTGTTAATCATATCTGATTGTAAATGACCAAATATTGCACCTAAGTATTTCATAGTATATTCCACTTTGATTCTAGTCTTCGGAAAATAAAATTCCTTATGACCTAGGGGATTTAATGGATATATAATAGACTGGTTAGGATTAATTGCGTAATTTGATACTTTGGATAATTTGTCTGTGGATTCCAAGATTTTACCAAGATTGGTATTGGGGAACTCAAAATAAATATTAAGGTCATCAGCAAAAGCTGTGTATTTTATTTGGTTTTCGATATTGAAATAAAATGATGGTATGATCTTTGACTGATTAATAATAATAGTGCTTCGATATAGAAATTAAACAAATGTAGTGAGAATGGCCAGACCTGTCTGCTGCCATTAACAATTTTTATTGGGTTAGATGTTTTCTTGTTAATATAGAGTGTTGTAGTTGCTTTATTATAAAGCGTTTTGATCATTTTTATGTATTCGTGTGGGATCTCGAATTGAAGGAATAAAAAGAAGAGAAGGTTCTGGTTGGCTCTGTCAAAAGCTTTTGTAGCATCTACTGACACTGCATATTTAGGGGATTTGTCTTTAGTGCAAAGATGGGATAGGGCATCAATTGTAAGTGTGTTGTCCCAGACTTGTCTCTAACTCACGAAGCCTAGTTGCTCTGGAGATATTATAGAAAGAGTGATTTTTTTTAATCCTATGTGCTAGAATTGTTGAAAGTATTGTCATATCTATGTTTATCAGAACTATAGGTCTGTAATTGTTAGGGTTAGTGGAATCAGTGTTTGGTTTTGGGATAAATATGGTCTTGGAATTATTGATATATATAGGTCCGATATCCCAGATTCTATTATATGACTGTATATTTTTAAAATAATTGGTGAGATTTGCTGTTTGAAGTGTTTATAGAATTCTACCACATACCCATCAGGACCAGGAGCTTTACCCGGTTTTAGATTTTTAATAGCCACTTTGACTTCCTCTACTGTTAGTGAAGTTTTTAGATTGTTTGATTGAGTAGCATTAATATGGGGGAATTTTACGTTGTCTACAAAATTATGAAAAAGATTATCCTGAATATGGTCGTGTGGACCGTAAATGGATTGGAAAATTTCTTCAAAAGCTTGTATTATTTCACTATCCGAGTTAAGAGTTTTTCTATTTTACAAGGGGGATTTTTAATGTTAATAATTCTCGCTAGCATTTTGGAGGGGGTCTGAGCCCATTCTGCATATTTGTATAATGTTTTTAGTTCTATGAAAGTATAGTGTTGTGTCTGAATTTCATTTAATTGTTTTTGTAAGTTTGCTATTTGTTTCTCAAGATTAGGTGAGTAATTATTTTGGATTTCTAGTTCGACTAATCTTAGTTTCCCTACTGAGCTTTTTATAGAATGATGCTTTTTGAATTAGGGTACCCCTAGCTGTGGCTTTGAAGGCTGCCCATTGAATATCTAATGGTGTGCTTGTAGTTGCAAGGTTCTCGTTTAATTGAGAGAAGGATTCTAATATTTCTTTTTCCACTTCTTTGATTTTAATAAGGTTTGAATTAAGGGTCCAACTCGAAGCATTATAATTACTAAACTTAGATTTATTTTGTGTTATTATTATATTAATTTTTGAGTGGTCAGATATTGATCTAGGCTCTGAGTTGTGACAGACTTCATTGAGACTTATGCCTTGAGAGATTAGAAATATAGCAATTCTGGACCATGTTTTATGGAAGGCGGAGTAATAGGTGTATTTGCTTCTCGAGTTGTCTACGTTGTTTAGTTCAAAGGGATTAACCAGGTTAAAGTCTTCAATTAATTCAGATAGAAGAGTAGTGACTTGGGGTGATTGATTATTTTTATTTGACCTATCTTTAGTTGGATTTATTATGTTCCAGTTGCCACCAATTATGAACAAATGATCTGGGTGCTTTAGTAACAAGTTATAAGTTTCAATTAAAAAATCTTGCTGATAAATGTAAGGGCCATAGACATTACAAAATAATAAGGGTTTTTGTAAGCTGGATGTGAGCATGTGAAGTTGCACCACCTTCCTTTTGTATCAGTACTATGTTTGGTTATGTTCCCTTTAAATTATTTTTTAACTATTATGACTGTCCCTCTTGACAAAGTAAGCTAAGACATTGACTTGCATCTCTCAGTTGCAGAACTTTAGGAAACTTAGAATAATAGTCACCATGTAACAAAAATATATGTTTTTCCTGCTGAAACTTGTCTGCACCATAGCAAAAACAGAATTTCATGACAGACAAGTTCCTCTTTTTGATTTCATTTTCTATATAGGTTACAAACTTCACTAATGATGTCCATCTCTTTTATTTGTTATGCAATACCAAGCCAATATTGCGTATGACAAGACCTTTCTTTGCATTTTCTCATACCAAAGTATGATTGAAACCTTCTAAGTATATATTCCATTTTAAACTTTTACTTTTTTCCTTTAAGCAATACAGCTTGGATCACTCACAGCTCATCTCTGCATAGGAAATAAATTCTTATTAAAGGATTAAGTGATTTGGCATTATTTGGCCACCTTGGGATGATGACATCATGAAGCAGTTATACCTCACATTAATTATGAGTATAAGTTTGCATTCCTGCAGCCTTTTCATCAGAAATTGGCAGCTAAGAAATAACCAAAGCACTTCTAGATCTCTCCAAAACAAACTTTCCTTACATTTCCGTATGTATATGCTCACTCTGCTGCATATACCTACTAAAGATATACGCTTGTCAGCTGGGTGCCACAGAGGGCCAAAATCCTGACTGTGATCACACGACCAAGCATCATTAGTGGCCTAAGTGCTGAAGACGCCAATGATGTAAAAAGGAGAATGACTGAACAATGCTTACTTTCCTCTTCCAAGCGTGAGAGTGTGGGGATATGCTGAGGTATGTATAATGAATTCTGGTGGTAATATCACAGCTGTGATGACTGGCAGCTGGCACATTATAAAGTCAGTGGGCAAAATCCAGTAATATGTGGAGAAAGTACACTCACAGTGCCATTGCATTCCAAACTCATGACGTAAGCCCAGCATATCCAGGACAAATATGCATAACAGGAAAAAAAAAACAATATCTGGCCACATAATGATTGTCCGAGCATCTCTGCTTTGCTCCTCATTTCTGGGGCTATTTAAAGCATAATGACCAAGAAGATCTTCCCATCATGAAGATGAGACACCCCCTGTCAAAAGGAGATAACCAAGGTATACCCCAACTATGGGGTAACCCTGGAGAGAGAGGAGCTCTTGGGAATGCCAAAGATCTGATGTCAGTGTTTGCTAACCAAAGACAAGTGCATACATACAAAATAAACTAAAGAAAGTCACAACACACTCAGAAATACTTGTAAATGCTTTCATCCTTTATTTAAAAAGAGCTTCTTTGGACAATACAATATTTAAAAAATCACACACTTTAAATATATTAAACAAATTCATGCAATGCTAGAACAACCGATTAATGTTTAACATGCATAAATTGACATCTTTCAATCAAAATACTTTTAGGACACAATGACTGACTCAACGTAACATGACCTTTCTTCTCTATACTTTTTGTAAGGGAATTTGCACTGCTTGCAACCTTTGTATTTAATGCAAATTTTATTCTATTATATTGTATTAATGCATGACTTAATCTTGTTGCTATACATTGCATCTTAGTTGGTATGGAAACGTGTCATGGCTGAAAATGGTCTGCTGACCAGCCCACCTATCCAATTATCAAATCAAAATAAACAAACAAATAAATAAATAAATAAAAAAGTGAAACTCTAAAAATCCATGAACTAGAACAATCTAATATAATAAAAATACTTGAAGAATATGCCCTTTAACCTCATTGTTCTTAAAGCATGTTTTGTAATAATACATTTGTTAAAACCAGGAGAGCATTTGCAGCTAATTTTAATTGCACGAATGGTTGTTGCCTATTTAGTCTAAGAACAAACCAAATTTCTCTCTCTTTCATTAAAATCTACCTTTTCTAAAAGGAAAAATGAGGAGATTTGGATTTCCACTTGAACAGGGAGGACTTATTCAGGAAATTAAATTAGCTGAAAATGCTTATCACTCCCTTCCTGGTTTAACAATTTATTAGGTATAAGGCTGGGGTTAATAACAAAGAATTTAAATTGACTATTTTTCCAGTTTGGTTTTTGTAGTAGATTTTCTTTCATTATGTATGTTTCTGATTTGGCATCTCTCTCTCTCTCTCTCTCTCTCTCTCTCCCCATCAAGTTTGATTGACAGAGGGGTGGTTTCTGCATATCGTGCACTTAACTAGTTGTTTTAATATTTAGTATTTAAAGTGTGGCTTTTAATGTTGTAGTGTCTGAAGTCCTTGTCAAATGAAGCATTTACAAGTATTTTTGAATGCACTCCCTGTTCATTTATAGAACTTGGCTTTTGATGCATGCATTTCTGTATGATTATAATAGCATGTGTTCAGAATACAAAGCATTAAGCCACATATCATCAAAAAATGACATTGCTAGGATACTGCATTGAAAATATAGCAAAAACACAAAAATGTTTTGCAGAACAAACCCCACTGTACAGCTACACCCTCCTAATGTATATTGATCTTTCTATATATCTATATCTATACATTGATATCTATCGATAAATTGATATATAAATAGATAGGTATATCCTAATTCTGAGACTGTAGTGAAGTGGGGTAAATAAAAGAAGAATTTCCTTAACCCCATTGATCTGAGAACTTGGAATGCACTTCCTTACCTATCATCCACTGACACACTCAGAGGCATATGCAAACATACGTACATTCACATAAAAGCTATCACACGTACACACTGCGCAGTAAACACCCTCAGTGGCAATAATATACACCACTCAACAAACTGATATCACACACACACACACACACACACACACACACACACACACACACACACACACACACACACACACACACACACGCACTTATCGTTCACATAACTCTATGATACCTTCAAACCGAGATGAGTCATAAGCATCAAATGAAATGCAACTGCATATGTATACACACACACACACACACACACACACACACACACACACACACACACACACACACACACACACACACACACACACACACACACACACACACACACACACACATATATATATTTAAAGAGATATCAGAGATTACAGGATTAGAGACAGACAGATGGAATTAAGTGATGTCTTAGTTTAAGCTAGGTGTTCATATTATGGTTATAGAAGGAAGAAGGATATGGAGAGAAGAATATTATAAGAAGAGTGCAGGTAGGGTGTCTTCAGGTAGCTCAGGTGAGTAGGGAGGAAAGAGGAAGAGGAAAGGTCTGTAGAGATGAAGTAAATATGGTAAGACAGTGGGGAAAACAAAAAGGAGTGGCGTAGGAGACTGGGGAGTATTGTGAGCATGATCTAGTCTGAAGGGGTGAGTGAAGTATAGTGAGTAAGGTCAGCCATGAGTGTCACAGGAGCAGGTCCAGGATTTTGTAAGGTATTCTTTTAGGGAGCATTTAAAGGTGAGTAGGTTAGAAAGGGTCTACATTACCTTATCGAAAAGCCGTAATATTGAGGGTCTTTTTATCGAACCATAAAGGTCGAAAGCTGAAAACAGCAAAAACGCAACTGAGCGAATTCTTTCCCTGGGAAAGAAATCGTTAGCCCTACCACCAACTACACACTAATCTAAACATAGCAAAGTGGGTGGCTTCACCCCCCCCACCCCCCCAGCTAAATATACCAACTCCGAGATCGCACTACAGTGGGGAAAAGGGCGATCTCACAAGGATGGCCAAGCGGTTTCTTTCCCCAGGGAAAGAATTCGCTCATTCTCATTTTCGCTATTTTCAGCTGGTTCGATAAAAATACGTTTGATATTACAGCTTTTCAATAAGGTAATAGGAACCTGGTTAGAAATAGTTCTTGTGGTTAGAGGTAAAGAGTTCCGTTTTTTCTACTGAGTACGAGTATAGGCTTTGTCGAGGTGATTTATTTGATTTATTTTTGTAATAGTGAAAAGTTGTTTGTCTTCTGATCTAGGAGTTCTTTTTGGAAAATACGTATTGATTAAAGGGGTAAGAGATGGGCAAGCTAAATGTTTGTGTATGATTTTTTTGTAATATTATAGATTGAATGTAGGAGAGGTGGAGGGGGAATTCCATCCAGCTAAGTGTATACAGAACTTTGCAGAGGTGGGTAAATAAGAATAAATTAGTTGCAAACTTTGCAGTGCTGTTGTATCAGCTTTTAAGTTTGTTTTTATAGATGATAAATTGGTTAGAATTGTTGCTCCATAGTGTAGTGATGGCAGAAGCCCGGTTTTGATAGAGTCATCTTTGTATGTGTGCTCAGAAAATGATTGTTCTGTATAGTATGCCTAGTTTTTGATGTTTTTTTTTTTTTTGATATTGCTTTGGATGTGGAGGTCAAATTTAAGACCATCATCTATTATGACTCCTAGCTAGGCCGTGGTGGTGCAGCGGTTAGCGTTGTTTCCTCACAGCAGGAAGTTCTCCAGTTTAATTCTCAGCTAGAGCGCCTTGAGTCTGCATGTCCTCTCCGTGGTTGAGTGATGTTTAAAGACATGCAGGTAGGTGCGTGTGTGAATGGATGTGCCTTCTTTGAAGGTTGGGTGTCAGGCTGGCACCTCGGCACTGTCAAAATCCACTGCCAATCATTAGTGGACTGGAGATCTGCTGTGGCGACCTCTAACCATGAAAAGCTGAAACACATTAGTATTTATTATGACTCCTAATAGTTTGGTATGGTGGACTAATTTGAGTTCAGTGCCATTTGCTGAAAAGATTTTGAAAGATGCTTTGTTAGGGGTATGAGTTTTTGGGGTAAAGAGGAGGTGTTTGCTTTTTGGGGGTTCAGTACAATTTGTGCCATTGTAAGTCAGGTTTCAGTAGAGATGACAGCTTGCTGAGTGATTTCTTGGAGGCAAGTTAAGGTGTTTAAAGAGCAGATAATGGTAGAGTCATCTGCGTATTGAATCAAGGTGCCTTCACAAGAAGATGAGTGTAGCTTATTGATAAAAATATTGAAAAATAGAGGGCCAAGGATGGATACTTGTGGAACTCCTGTGGAAGTTGGAAGGTATGCGGAGATGGATCCTTGCCATTTTACAGCTTGTTGCATGTGGGCAAGGTAGCTGGAGAACCACTGAATAGATGGAGATGCTAGACCCAATGTGGAAAACTGATTGAGGAGTTTACTGTGAGGGACCATGTCAAAGGCTTTTGACTGATCTAGAAATACTGCTGATTCAAGATTATTAGAGTTGTGAGCTTTATTGACAGTGTCTGTAAATGATAGTAATGCAGTACAGGTTCATAGGTTGGTACTAGGCTATCGGCCCTAGGGCCTATACAAGCCTAGCCATAACAATTCCCTGGATATTTCTTCCCAAAATATTTACTTCCCTGGACCCCTGTCTAGCAGGGTGACTGGCATGATCCCCGAGGTGAATTTCCTGTCTCCCATCCAATTGTCAAGGTTCTTTTTGAAGAGGGCCAAGGAGGTGCTCTGCTTGACATGTATGGGCAGTCTATTTCAGAGTATGGGAAGTCTCTGGGTCAGGAACCTATCCCTCCAGCATGTTTTGTTCATTGTGGTGACAAGGTTTAGATCCCTGGAGCGTGCGGCTCTGAGTGATTGGGATTTCTTTAATTGGAGCATGTCCAACAGCTCAGGGTTTGACATGGCCTTGTATGTTAAGCAGAGATCACCTCTGAGTAGACGATATGCCACAGAGTATAGCTGGAGTTTTTTTAGACGGTCAGCATAGGGCATCTGCTTTAGGCCTGTGATTCTTTTAGTGAGGTATTTCTGAGGCCAGGTGCTGTGGTCTGGCCAAAATCCATGCTGTGTATTGGTGATTAGCCTGTACTGTAAGAGATAGTGGAGAAATTCATGATGAATATATCTTTCAGGGATTTTAGAGAGGGGAGAAAGGATGGCTATGAGAAGTAAATTTGTAATGTCAGTGGAATTACCTCCTTTATGTATGGGGGTAATGTGAGCCATTTTCCACAAGTTAGGGTCAAAGAAGTCTGTTATTGATCTATTAATAAGAATGCTGATTGGATATGCTACTGCATCTGCAGCTAGAGGAACAAGGTTTTAGTTTATGTAAAACCTTTTTTTATGAGTTATATAAACTGGTTGAAAGGTAAAGTGGGTGGAGTATATGTGTATAGTATGCAAATAAATTGGTAGGAATTTTAAAATTATTATTTAATTACAGTTGGACATGGATTTGCTGTTGGATATGTAATTTTCTGTAGATCTGTGTACAAAATAAGGAAAAAGATGTATTTATATTGTCTGAAGAAGTTTTGTCAGTGTACTTAATGAAAGCACTAAATAACCTGGTTTATTTTTATTTAGCACTGTGTCTTAAATTAATTTGGTATATTTGTTATATGTTACTGTCATTTGTGGTTTATCTATATGTGTGTTATAGAAATTGCAGATAGGTGAGTTTTGTGAAGAAAATGTGCTATGTTCTAATGTAGGGGAAGTTGGATGTGTAGAAGAGGGTGTGTTAGGTGAGTTTGAGATTAAGTTGGCTATGCGTTCTATGAAGTATGTATTGAAATATGTAGCTGTTTGAAGAGGGGGAGTGTCTAGTTATGGGCTGGGATTCTTTTTTTTACTTGGGCTGATGAGAGAGGACATGGAGGACCAGAATTTTTAAGGGTTATTTTTATGGCTAACTTGTAGCAGAGTATAATAAGACTTTTTATCTCTTTTAACTTGTATGTTGTGATTTCTGAGCAATTTTATTCCAGTTTTCATAGTGGAACCAAATACATATGGTTATAGTTATAGGGCAAACATGATTGTAAAGAATCATACTTCTCAACCTCTTAGCACACCAGATCTGGACAAAGCCTAAAATAATAGGAGGACAAAGGACCAAAATAGAGACAAATTTTAAATATTGCTCTTACAAAATTAGAAAGTTGCTAAAATAACAGGATTTCTGTTAGCATGCATTTTCTGAAGGAAACTCATGTGTATGTCATTATTTAACAAATTCAATCCTAAGTGATTTGCCAGAAATTCACAAATCGTATGCAGAACAGACCAAAAATATGAGGCAGAAATCTGGACATACTGAAAAATCTGGAAAGTTGAGAGGTATGCAGTTATAGAGACATGTAGGCAGTGGCGGTTGGTGACTTCAAATCAAAGGGGGGGGCTGCAGGAGACAGTTGAATGGGTGGGGACAATGGGAAGGGGTGTGGTCAACTAGAAAGGGGTAGGGCTATGCTCAAAACCCCAACAACTGGAACTTTAATTAAATACGGCTGCCCTGTGTGCCAAACCATCATTACAAATGTCCTATCAAGACAAAATGAAGTCTAGAAGAAAAAAATATTTCAGTGCATTGGTTAAATGACAGCTTACTTAATACCTAGATGGAAACAAAAAGGTTGTGAGGCATGAAAAAATAAATTTCTTTTTAAATACATTATTAGAATGCCAGTCAAAATCAAGTATAAAAAAACAAAACAAGCAGCACTCAACTCAAACCACTTCTCCTTGCACTAAAGTTCTAATTATAAATTTATATTCAGCTTTATTAAAGTACCAAGTAACATGCTGAAAGTAGCAATCTCTGTGATACCCTCACTTGTAAAAATGTTTCTTATCCAAAAAAGACCTGCTGCCTGACACAACTATCTACTTATTTCATGGGAAAAACATGATCAAAGTAAAAAATGAACAGCAAACAAGAAACAAGCTCAAGATAAATTGCTTAAAGGATTACTGCACAGGTTATGGACCACACATGATAGATTGGCATTGTGTTTAGTTTACGGGTAAAGCCTGCAAGTCTCCAACAAATATAATGAGCTTCTGAAAATACTGTAATACTGTCCTTTATTACAAATACTTGTCATATGCATTTCAATACCCAAGGCTTATATGTTATCTAGTTATGTAAATATTCTCTGCATGGGAACAACAAAAAGGCTTTCAATGTTGGCAGTTCTTTAACAGTATTCTTATTAAAGCTTACTTGCATCTGACAATCTCAGACAAGCTTATCTGATGGTCATTAAAGCATTACTACTTAAACACAGACTAACAGGGCACTGCAACAGCATGCATTTTCTAAATAAGAAGAAGCATAAATTAACAGTATAAAAATATGACAGAAAACCAGAACATTCTGCAAAACCAAGGACAGATGAAAAGCCACTGTAGTGCTTGTGTCTACCTTTGATGCGGGGATACTCTCCACATTTACATTGCATAACTGCTCTCCTTGCATTGCTTGGACACATCCAGAGTCACTACATCGGGGAGTGGGGTGCAACAAGTATGTCACAATTTGAAATGTCTCTGGCTGACGGTGATGGCCCTGACACATTTGCCATACCTCTCAACCTCAGAGCAAGAAATCTGGACAAAGCCATACATAGAAGTGGGACAAAGGCCCAAAAATAAGGACAATTTTTAAATATTGCTTTTATAAACTTAGAAAGATAATGGAATAGTAGTAGGTGTTGCATTAGTATGAAATTTCTGTAAAGTATGAAATCTGAAACTCAAATGTCTGTCATTATTTTCTTACTTCAATCTTTAATGATTTACCACTAATTTGCCAGCAAACCACAATTTTATGAAAAAACGGACCAAAAATGTGATGCAAAAATATAACATTGCCACACAATACAGCTGGGAACCTATCAAAGAAGGGACACTTTTTTAATATGAGCACTGTTAACTTGAGCAGCTGACAAAATAAAATAATCTACATGTATTTCTGAAATAAAAGTAATCTATAACTCTGATCATTAGTTATTTATAATTGTAAACCCTCCACGTTTTCTTCCAAAATTGCCATTTTGCAGAGGGATTATTAGTGAGAGAGCAACATTTTGAGCCAAAATTGGGGATAGTTGAGAGGTTTGGATATTCCTAATTCTATAAAGTGATTTATTTGCATGTACCTCTCAACCTTTTAATGCAGGAAATCCGGGCAAGGCCAAATATATTGGGGGAACATACAAACAGTATTAAAAATTCCTCTTGTATGAACTTAGACAGTTGATAGAATAACAGGTCTTGCTTTAGCATGCATTTTTCTGAAGGTTATAAAGGCTGTGTCATTATTTATTTAGTGATGTCATTCCTAAATGATTTGCCAGAAAACCACACATTTTATGAGGGACAAACTAAAAATAAGAAGCAAAAATGTATTCATATTCATAATTTTAACTCCTTGATGTGATATATTTAAACTCTCTGATACTATAAAGTAATCAATTTCAGTTCTCAGATTGCTCCTTTTGTATGTCCAGTGTTGGATTTTCCATAAATACATTTTACTGCTTTTGATCATATCTGAAATAATGTTTCCATGCTCCCCATTTTTCACCTATATCTTAAATCACAGTTGAAATCTCCCACTACTATTATTTGCATATTTACACTCACATGATCCAATAGAGAGTCAATCATCCAAACTAATTGGGACCTAAGGTAGTTCGGATAATCAAACATATAACTGAACAGGATTAAAAAAGTCTAAAATCTTATTTTTGTCTGCACGCAGAGAATACACTTTCACTCCCCACTTAAATATACCAACTCTGAGATCACACTACAGTGCCGAAAAGGCAAAGTAGCGAAAGCGGCCAAACAAATTCTTTCCCAGGGAAGGAATTCGCTGAAAAGCCACTCCACTATTTTGCCTTTTTGTGCTTTACATTTCGACAAAGTTGCATTCGACAACCTGTGTCTGCGACAGCGTAATAGGGAACCACTTGGAAGAACTGTCTGGCTAAATTACTTGCGCAAAGTCACACAGTAGTTTCAAAGTAGTTGAAAGTGTCTAACCCTGTATGGTTGACTACAAGAAGCAGTTCATTAACATCTCAGAGCCTTATGTGCCAGACAGCTCTAATTCATTTAAACCTATAACAGATCAATAGGTGAGATACAGGCATGCATTTTCTGAGTAACAACAACTATGAAAATATGATGACTAGTATTACTGGCTGACTGTAATCCTCATTGATTTGCAGAAAAAAGTTAATGAGACACAGGGCAGAAATATGAAGCAAAATCAGAGATGTTCTGCAAAATCAGAGACAGATAAGAGGGTGTACTATTCTAATTCGCTTCAAAAGTTAAGAGCAACAGGTTTTGCATTAACATGCATTTTCTTAACAAAAAACAATGAAACTCCCATGACTGACATTAATGACTGACTGTAACCTTCAGTGATTTATGAGAAAATGGAAACTCTGGTAGTTGTTGCAGAGGATTAAGGCTTGAAGATGTTACTGAGCTGCCTCCTGTAGTTAAGGATGCAGAGTTTGAGGCTTTCTACCTCTCTTTGCCCACTGTGCGACTCATTCAAGCCATTCAACTGGATAGTTTTATTGAGTTGTCTCTGAAAAGTTTAAAAGCATTAAAAAGACACAGCAGAAATAATATGCAAAATCTGACAGCTCTCATATATTTTTTCTGAATATTAAGAATTATGAAACTCTAATGACTGGTGTTTACTGTAATTCTTTGTGAATTACTGGAATGTTAATGTTTGTATCAACTTGCATGATCTTGACTTTAGGTAAGACTAGACTTTCAACTTCAGGTAAGACCTAGAGTCTTGAGACCTGTGAGGTAACACACACACACACACACACACACACACACACACACACACACACACACACACACACACACACACACACACACACACACACACACACACACACACACACACACACACACACACACACACACACACACACACACACACACAAGCAAACACCAAATGCTAGTATCAGCTTTTCAGGAATTTTTTTTTTGGCTTTTTCTAAAAATGAAAACATCTACTTTTATTCTCACAGCTATTACCATTTGTAAAAATGAAAACACTGCACTTTATGCACTTCTCCCAGTTATCTGCAGGGAGTCTCACAATGGCTTGAATGTAGGGCATTCCAACCAATGAAAGAAATGGTGCAAAACAGAGCAGCCAAGTATACCGAGGTAATTTGGGTGGGAGGTGGCAGCAGGGCAGTTATATTTCTTTTTTTCTTTTTTTTTTTTTAACCTTTATGGGGTCTCCTGCCATCACTGGGTCCTAGTCACCTAACTCACTTTGCACTGGTATCAACCATGTGTAAGCTAATATATTTTAACTTCTACGATAACAGCTTCGTCTTTAGCACAACCACTGCTTTGTTTATTACCTATTTTTACCATTTAATTTTTCCCAACGCAATCAATTTGTAACTGAACAATATATTTCACCAGGCTTTCAGTTCCCAGTTCTGTAGTGCAAGCAATTTATAAGGTTTAGAAAATTCATCAAGTTTAGACACAGTTTTCTTTCTTGTAGTAAACAACTGCTCCACAGCAATGAACCCTTTCTACTGACACATGTTTTTTAGCGTTTACAAGTAGCACCACCTACTGTTTTAAAGCTTGATAGTAAGTTATATCTGGTGTGGACACAATGTTTTCAGGAGAATACCCTCTTTTCTACTAGTAGAACCAGATCTTGTTCTTTGTCTAAAACATTAAAAGAGATGAGGCCTGTTTTGTAAATGTTTGGTTCTTCATATAATTCTTTCAGTGTCGTTAATTCCACATTCTGTATTGCAGTTTTTGTCACCAATCCTCATAGCATACATTTTGCAATTGCTTGTCTTATAGCCTTATTTACAATTCATTAGTGAAAGCAACTTTGAAAAATACTATATAAAGATACAACAATATATATATATATATATATATATATATATATATATATATATATATATATATAAATATATATATATATATATATATATATATATATATATATATATATATATTCTTTTTTTTTGGTGGTTTTGTCACTTTTAGAATTTTGGCAAAAAAGTATCATGTGACTGTTCCTTTTAAATACCATTGATTGCTTTTTGCTGGTTCATCTGATGAAGTCTTACATGTTTTGAGACGAAAGCACTTATTATTTTTAATAAACTCAGTTTTTGTTTTAGTTTGCTGTGTTGCTTGTTCCCCTTTAGTGATACTGTTTTTACTAGGTTGTTGTTTCTGTCTGTGTTTTCATTTTGGAATACATACCTGTCTCACCAGTAGGTACTATTTATTTCACAGGCAAGGTTTAAGTCTTTAGAATGAGTAATTCTGGTGCTGTTTGTTTTGGTGCTATATGGGAAATCCATCAGAGTGGGGTCTGACAATGTCTCCATAATACTCAAAAAGCCAAACCACAAATTCTTCAGAATACACCACAAGTGTTTTTGTGGTGTATTCTGAAGAATTTTGGGTCTGACAATGCCCTGTATGCCAGGCATAGATCTGCCTCAAAAGCCTGTAGGAGACAGAATACAGGAATAGAGCCTTGAGGCGGTCTGCATAGGACATTTTACTTACACCCTGTATTCTTTTAGTGAGGGACCTCAGTGGACATTCCAATTGGTGGATATGCCTGGTTAGGTACATACCAAAGGGGGCATTGTACTCAGTGATAGGTGTGATGAATGCTGAATACAGTGGAACAATGACTTCCTTAGACTTAGATGCCATACCTTTGTTTATAAGTTATGCAACATAGAATGATTTCCTCAGTACATGTAGACACGTGATAGTCAAAGGCTAGATTACTATGTGTGCCCCTACGTTCATGACTACTGTAATCTCTTCTCTCCCAAATCTCCTTCACAGAATCTTCTACTTTCCTGCAAGTGCCCAAACCACTGTAATCTGTTCTCTTTGACACTTTTTGCAATTTGAGCTACTTTACCTTCCACTATGCCATTTCTTCATCAGCACCACAGTATGCATTCTACCATCCATTAAAGGGACTTCATCTCCATCACTTCTTGCTTTCTCAGTTGTTCTGCCTGTACTGCATAGGTTTCTGTACCACAAATAAGTATTTCCACTGCTTTGTACACTTTAATGTTTACCTTTGTTGTCTTTTTTCCATCACACACTACCCCTGACACTCTGTGCCAGTTGGCTGCAGCACCTGTAATTCGATTTTGACCTCCACATTCAGACTGCTCGTCTCCTCAACCACCACTTGTCCCACTATTTTTTCTATCTCAGCTTTCAGATTTTTGCAGCCATGAAAACTGTCTTGTCTGTACCCATGTGCCTTCAGTTTTGTATCCATTGCCCCTTCAGTTTTGCATCCATTGCCCTACCCTTTACAGAGGTTCTTGTTCAGAGTCAGTCTGTAATGTCACATTGTCTGCATACAGCAACTTTGTTGATCTGTTCTGACTGTATGAACAGCGGAGAGCTCAGGGATGAAGCCTGATGCATATCCTCTGCCACTGGGAAACCCTCTATCTGAACACTGTACTAGCCTGCATTCATTTTACCAGTATTTCTGAGACATAATACTATTGCAGGACTATCCACATCAGCTTTTTTGGGACCTTGTCATATGCTTTCTCCAGGTCTAGGAATACCCATTTAGACTCATTGAGGATTGAAGTCCGAAAATAATGACAGACATTTCTAGCTTCTTTATAGTTCTCTCTCTCTCTCATAGCCAGCCTTAGGCATAGGCCAACTAGGTGGCCACCTAGGGCGCAGCTCTAGTAGGGGCACTTTTCCAGTATTTCTTTGGTGTAGGTAGACTAGGATGGAGGCACTGGGTGGTGTGGTGGGGGGTGCCGTGGAGCCCTTTTGCCTTGGGCACCAGTTGCCCTAAGGCCGCTCCTGCTCTCACTGCAAACACTGGGTTGGTTGTGTTGCATCCTGATCTGAATCAGAACTGCTCATCTCCCATCTTACTTTCTTTTACACTGCATATTCATTTATCAATCACCCTTTCCATCACTTTCATGCAATGTGACAGTAGATACCTCTGTACTCTGCAGTTGTGAATGTCTCTTTTGTTCTTGTACAGTGACATTAAAAGCTTTTTCTCAAGTCATCTGGGATATGCTTTTCACCTCATACCACTATGAGTACTCTCAGGAGCAATTTCTCCCCTAAACTCACTCAATATTTCAATCATATCTGTTGTGACTTCATCTGAGCCTCCTGCTTTTCCTGACTTCATTTTCCTTAGTGCTGTTCTTACTTATTTTAGGCTTATCTCCTCTTCTCACATCGCAGGCTGTTTCTGGGACAGTGCAGCTTCTGTGGGATTTTCTTCATTCAGAAGATGCTGGAAGTTCTCCTTCTATCTGTCTTTGATGTCCTGTAGACTGCTGAGCAGGTTGTTACTGGAATCCCTAATGAAGGGTGTCTGATAACTTGCTTCTTTACCTTTCTGTCTTTGTCTTGCAACTTAATAGAGTTTATTTTTGCCAACTACTGAGTCACTTTCCAGAAGCTGGTAGCTTCCTCTGACTCCATGTTCTTTGCCATTGCAACTGCACTCTTAGCCTCTTTGTTAGCCAGCCAGTATTCATTCTTAGTCTGGTCTTTTTTTTTCTATTCCCCACTTTTGCATTTGTTCATTCTTTCTTTTGATAAATTCCTGGACTTTTACATTCTATTACTGGCTTTTCTTTAGTACCTTATTTCTGTACATGCCTTGGCTTCATATCTTTTCTATAGTCTTCATCATTGCTGTCTGGAGGAACTGCCATCCTTCTATGACAATACATATTTCCTCTCCTTCCTGAGATGCTAGAGGCCTGAGATTTCCTTTGAACTGTTATGCTTTTGCTCCAGTCAACTTCCAGATCTTCAGCTTAATCTCTGTTGGCATTAAAGCATTCTCACTAATTCTGATCACATTGCAGCTGATTGGGGCTACCAGTGGATTATGCTGGGGTCTGACTGTTTTACCAGAGATGACATTGCAATCTCTGATTCTATTCCAAAGCCCTTTCCTTACTAGGAGTAAGTCTACCCGAGTTGCATGTTGACCCCTCTTGTATGTGATCTCTTGGCGAGCCATGTTTTGGCCACCATCAAGCCTGACAGAAGTCTAGAATGCCCTCTCCTTTCCTGTTCCTGTTACCCCAGCCATTTTGTCCCAGGAATTCCTCATACAATGTTCTGTCAGTCTGTCCCAGTATGAGCATTCTGGTCCCCCATTCTCAATACTAACTCATATTGTCTGTTTTATCTAGCAGGTTTAGAATACATTCTTTTCCTCTCCATCACAGCCATGCTCTGGGACACAGGCTGAGATTATGAATACTGCCCCATCTTTACAGTGGAATATGATTGCCATGAAGCTATCATTAATCTGATGACATCCCTCGCTTTCTTCAAGCCAAGCCAAATCAAATCCAGGACTGCTACATGGTGTAGGTTACATAGTCTTAAACCTTCCACCTTGTCTCTTGGATGCATAAACTCCTGTTTCCCACCATGTTATAATGTCAGTGAAAGTACATTCAGTTTAGCAATTCTTAGGTCAACTTTGGCAGGGGGGACTGGTTTAGCATCCAACTTTCACTAAAAAGAGCTATCCCTGGTAACCCTGGTTGGGCCAGTAGCTTATTGACCCAGGATTACTGGCTGTATTGTGGACACTCACTGACCAATAGAGGCACATAGACCATTCCCATTATTAGCATGAGTCCCCAGAAAAAGGTCAAAGTTGGCTATGTCCTCTATGCACTTCTCTCTGTAAAATAACCATGCACATTTGTCAGTGTGGTCAAATCACCTAGAGCCAGTTTTTACATCAAGTGGCTAGCCCTGACACATGGTGCAGTATGTGACCCATGCCCATTTTAGGTGACATTAGTCAACATAATAAATCAACTAAAGCCAATTTCTGTACCACAAAGTAGCTAATCCTGACACAGCCTGCAGTCTGTTATCCATGTTCTCCTGCTTAGAGGATACTGCACACCAGAGCTGATGTCTGAAGAGTTTGGTCTCGAAAACTCTTCCCCTGATAGAAACCATTTAGATTATGTGCTTCTGCCCATGACTCCATTTAATTTTGGATGAATTCTTTTGGCATACTGCTCATGTCTGGGATTGAAAAATCCAGTACATTTTTGGGAGGTGGGGAGAACCTCACACAAAGATGAGGATAATGTACAAACTCCACACAGCCATTGGCTGGATGTCAGGATCAAACCCTTTACCTTTTGCTTGGGAGACGAAAAGCTTAATCATTATGCAAATATGTCTTCCATTAGCAGTAAACATAAACGTATAATCTTCACCACTTTGTAAATAACAAAGAAACCAACATATTTTAATTTAGCGCATTCATCTTGACAATCCAAAAGACTTCATCAGAATAAAACATAATTTAAACAGCCACCTTATATACCATTCAAAAACACCTGATTGGACAACTACAAACTTTCATTCCACACTTAAAGATATAGTACAGTAAAACCCGGTATGAGATTATCTATACAAAAAGTTAAAAATACATAACATATAAACAAATATAAACATTTTTGCTTTTCTGTATGGTTTTGTACAAAATACCATGCTAAAAATTAAGGAATGTGTTCAACTAGAAAAAATTTTCTAAAATTTATACTGTATGTTACCACATAAGAAACTGCAATGGTTTAATATTCAGAACTGGCTTTTAGTTTGAACACACTCTGAATGGAACATTGGTCATTCAGTCCAGGAGGGGTAACTGCATTTAGTTTAAGCTGCCATTGCAGTTCCCTGAACTCCAAAGATTCATTATATGACCCCCTCTCTGTCCCAAATCTACATGGTCAATCACCATGAATATGAAAGTATGTTGTGGAAAAATGATCATGTTTTGCCAGAGCATTGTTCCTGTCCATCTTTCTAATACTATAAACATGTTGATAAATCCTAGTACGGAACTGTTTGAGAGTTTTTCCCACATAATATACAGGCCATTGTTGGCAAGATGCTAAATATGCCACACCCTGCGATTTGCAACTATATTTCTTTTTAAGTTTTATGGACACATAATTATAGACATTAACTGAGTTACATTCTAAAATGTGTTGACATTGAGTACAGGACCCACACGTAATCATCTTACCCTCTGAATTAGTTGTCCCTTCCCTTTCCACCATGTTTTTTATACATACATCCTTCTGGTACACTATTTGTGGTCTCTCCCCCACAACTTTAATATTTTAGGGGTCCAGCGAGAAAATGACCCAGTTTTTCTCAATTGTATGTCTTATATCGCAGAAATCCCTGTTAAAAGTTAAAACTAGTGCTTTACTGAATTGGTTCATAGATTCCTTATTCATAACTTGTGACTGGTTATTCAACCCTATACCCATTAATGGGGTGGAAATTCCCCTAAGTCTTTTTTGTACCACTTCATTGAAAATATCACTTAAAACATTCTCTGGGTACCCTCTTTTTATGAACATTTCCTTCAAAACCCCACATTGTATCAGGAATTCATCTGTTTCTGAAACCATCCTTGCCAACTGGACGCATTGTCCTTTTACAAGGATTTTTTCTGATGGATAGGGTGGTGACTAGAGTAATACAACATGGTGTTTGAATGTGTGAGCTTCCTGTAAATATTAGAGGAAAATTCACCTCTTAGTCTGTATTTAGGTAACTTAATGTCCAAATAACTAATTTCCTCTTCCGATACATTCATGGTGAATTTCAAAAATGTAGTAGTTGTATGTAAGTATTGAAAAACATCATTTAGTCTGTCTCTTGTACCTGTCCAAAATATAATGATATTGTCCAGAAAATGTGCAAAATATGTCCATGAATCTGAGAAATTACTGTTTAAAATGTTATTCAACTCCCAATAGGCCAATACTATGTTGGCAAAGGAGGGGGCACATGCTGCCCCCGTGGCCACTCCAGTTTTCTGCTTAAATTGTTGTTTTTTAAATGTTATGAAATTATTCTCCAGTATTATCTCCATCAAGGTACTCAAAGTAGAAGTTTTGCCATGTGTAAAGTTAGTGTATTTACTCAAATCCTCAGAAAAACATTCTATACCCAAATTATGGGGGATCACAGAAAAAAGATCGACCACGTCAGTAGTGACAAAAATGAGGTTTTCACTGTGGTGGCTGGTGACTTCAAATCAAAGGGGGGTCTGCAGGAGACAGCTGAATGGGTGGGGCCAATGGGAAGGGATGTGGTCAACTAGAAAGGGGTGGAGCTATTCTAAAAATGCAAAAACTGGGACTTTAATTAAATATGCTGCCCTGAGTGCCACTGCCAAACTGTCATTATGAGAGCCCAATCAAGACAAAATGAATTGTAGAAGAAAAAATATATATTTCAATGCATTGGCTACATGACAGCTTACTTAATATCTAGATGGAAACAAAAAGGTTGTGAGGCATGAAAAACTAAATTACTTTTTAAATACATTACTGGAATGCCAGTCAAAATCAAGTATAAAAAACAAGCAGTACTCAACTCAAACCACTTCTCCTTGCAATGCAGTTCTAATTATAATTTATATTCAGCTTTATAAAAGTACCAAGTAACATGCTGAAAGTAGCAATACCCCCATTTGTAAAAATGTTTCTTATCCAAAAAAGACCTGCTGCCTGACAACAACTATCTACTTGTTTCATGGGGAAAACATGATCAAAGTAAAAAATGAACAGCAAACAAGAAACAAGCTCAAGATAAATTTCTTAAAGGATCACTGCACAGGCTATGGACCACACATGATAGATTGGCATTCTGTTTAGTTTACAGGTAAAGCCTGCAAATATGATTGCAAGTCTACAACAAATGCAATGAGCTTCTGAAAATACTGTAATCATGTTCTTTATTACAAATACTGTCATATGTATTTCAATACCTAAGGCTTATACACTATCTAGTTATGTAAATATTCTCTGTATGGTAACAACAAAAAGGCTTTCAATGTTGGTAATTCTTTAACAGTATCTAATATGGACAAGAACGGAGTATAAAACTGTATGAAATACTGAATTTAATAAACCATTTTAGTGCTTTCATCTCCTAAGAGTCTCTTAGGAGATGAAAGCGCTAAAATGGTTTACTAAATTCAGTATTTCATACAGTTTTATACTCCGTTCTTGTCCATATTAGTTTCTGTTTTTTTTGGTTTTGGTTTAAAGTGTTTTGTTTTACAATTCTTTAACAGTATGCTTATTAAAGCTTAATTGGATCTTACAGTCTCAGACAAGCTTACCTGATGGTCATTAAAGCAGTGCTACTTAAACACAGAGCAACAGGCAATGCAACAACATGCATTTTCTGAATAAGAAGAAGCATAAATCAACAATATAAAAATATGACAGAAAACCAGAACATTCTGCAAAATCAAGGACAGATGAAAAGCCACTGTAGTACTTGTGTCTAGCTTGGATGGGGGGATACTCTGCAAACGTACGCTACATAACTTCTCCTTGCCTTGCTTGGACACATCTAGAGTCACTACATAGGGGAGTGGGGTGCAACAAGTATGTCACAATTTGAAATGTGTGTGGATGACGGTGATGGCCCTGACACATTTGTCATATCTCTCAGGCTCAGAGCAAAAAATCTGGACAAAACCATAAACAGATGTGGGACAAAGGCGCAAAAATAAGGACAATTTTTAAATATTGCTCTTATAAACTTAGAAAGATAATAGAACAGTAGGTGTTACATTAGTATGAATTTTCTGAAGAGTATGAAATCTGAAACTCAAATGTCTGTCATTATTTTCTAACTTCAGTCTTTAAATATTTGCCACTAATTTGCCAGAAAATTTGTTTTTATGAAAAACGGACCAAAAATGTTATGCAAAAATATATAATAGCCACACAATGCAGTTGGGAACCTTGTCAAAGTAGGGACACTTTTTTAATATTAGTACTGTTAAATTGAGCAGCTGACAAAATAAGAGAATCTACATGCATTTCTGAAATTAAAAGCAATCTATAACTCTGATCATTACAATTATTTATTAATTGTAAACCCTCCATGTTTTCTTCCAAATTTGCCATTTTGAAGAGGGATTATTAGGGAGAGAGCAACATTTTGAGCCAAAATCAGGGACAGTTGAGAAGTTTGGATATACCTAATTCTATAAAGTGATTTATTTGCATGTACCTCTCATCCTCTTAACGCAGGAAATCTGGACAAGGCCAAACATATTGGGGGAACATACAAACAGTACTAAAAATTTCACCAATATAAACTTAGTCAGTTGACAGAACAATAGGTCTTGCTTTAGCATGCATTTTTCTGAAGAGTATGAAGTCTAAAACTCAATGTCTGTCATTATTTAGTGACTTCATTCTTAAATGATTTGCCAGAAAACCACAAATTTTATGAGGAACAAACCAAAAATAAGAAGCAAAAATCTATTCATTCTGCAAAAATCTGGACAGTTAAGAGGTATAGTTCAGCTGGAGCTGTCTGAGTTTGCTGCTCTTCCCCCCCTCACAAAATCATGGTTGAATGGGGCCTCCCCCCTGCAGTTATTCCAATGTCCCATTACTTGGCTATTTCACCCCATTTACCATAAACACTGTAATGTGCATACTGCTTTACTTCTAAGATTATTTGGATTTTATTTAAAAGTTTTATTTTACAGTTTACAGCACAAACACTAATAGACATCTGCTAAACAAAACAATGCAATCTCACAATGAAAATAGACTTAGCATTAAAACTTATCTGCCCTTGAATGCATATTCATTGATATGGCATTAAAATTCCACATTCAAAGAAAATACATCTAGCCAGTGGCCGATAAAGATTAACTTTGGGCTGTTTTCAAATCATAGGCCCCTTGCGCAGGAAACATACATGTGCTTTTTGATACACCTTCCTGATTGTATTACATTATATTCCTTGTATAATACAGTACAGCTGTTAGAGGGCATTTTAAATTTATTGTTTTGAACATTTTTCCAGTAAACAATGAAACAAAATGCATGCACCAATAATGACAAAACTGCCCAGTTCAGAAAATTTTCATCATAAAAGTCTACTCAAACTTCTACAGTCCACCAGTATCAGTAAATATGTATAATCTCTGCAGAAGTAAAAGTCATCTAAATAATTCCACATTAAAGAGATCTGTAACTAATGAAGATGTTGCTGCTAGCAAACAACTTTATATTTAATTGTTTAATCTATAAATAAAGTACCTGTTGCCATTGAGGAATAAATTGCCTATGTTACATTAAAAAATGATAAGCTAGTAATATTGAAATAGAGAATGGATGGCAAACTGATATCAGGTTCATTGTTACGAGGTATCACCGCCAAAGAGGACATTCTCAAGACTGCAGCATCTACCCCCTTTAAAAGTACAACATAATACAGTATCAGGAATGCATCTATATATTCTGTGAGTAGAACCCACAGCCTTCTGCATTAAAAGAAAGTACACTACCTGTTGTGCTATTAACTATACAAGCAGACTCAGCATAAGCAGCATTACACTTCTCTTTAAGCTCTCAGCTCCTTGTAAAATCCACTTGACACTCAACTGTCTGTATCTCTCAACCTTGAAGAAAAAGAAATCTGAAAAAGCCAAAATTTATTGGGGGGGGGGCAAAAGCCCAAAAACTAGGGATACATTTTAAACATTGCTAGTATAATCTTGGAAAATTGCTAGAATAAAATGCTGTGCTACCACCATGCATTTCACTGCCAAGTCTTGAACCCTGGACCCTGTGCACTACAGTCAGAGCAACATATCACTATGCCAAATCAGCCGTTTCTTGAACAGCAGATAGACTGAAACTTAAATGGCTATCATTTAGTGAATTCAGTTCTCACCATAGTTCTCAACCTCTTAGCACCAAACACTTGACAATGCCAATAATGGGCGAATACAGCTCCCAAGCATATCAGTGAATTCAGTTCTCATAATAGCTCTCAACCTCTTAGCACAAAAAACCTGGGCAAAGCCAATAATGGGGGAATACAGCCCCAAAATAGGGACAAATTCAAATATTGATCTTATAAACAGAAAATTGCTAGAATAAAAGTGTTTGTGCTACCATGTACTTTCTGAAGAATATGAAGTCTGAAATTCAAATGCCTGTCATTGTTTAGTGAATTAAAAATCCAGAAAACTACAAATTTCACAAGAACAAAAATATGAGGCAAAAATTTCACAAGTGATGGTGGATTGGGAATTCAAGCTCTTACTACCAGCTCCCAAGGTATAGGGTTTGAGTCTAGCCAGCAGGTATATTTCATGAGTTCTCTCTAACCACCAAGTATATTTAACTGGGGCATTTTTAAACACACACACACACACACACACACACACACACACACACACACACACACACACACACACACACACACACACACACACACACACACCTGAGCCCAGGAAAGTCCATTGTACAAGTTCAAAGCCCAGTTTCCTGCAGTCTAATCTATGTTCGTCCATTCCTTCCTGCAATAAAAAGCCAGTCTATGCAGTTTTAACTGCATACACTTCTGGGATCCCTGTTGAATGGTGTCTTCCTAATCCGGACTGTCTCACCAGCAGTCCGAATTCTGTGTGCATGCTCCAGACTGGTTCATTAGCAGTCTGGATATTGGAAAATGCTGCCAGTGCACATGCACGAAGGTCCGAAACTAGCATTTGTTTTCTTTCTGTTTTACTTTTATTTTTTACTTTTTTCTTTTCTTTTTTTCAGCTGGGGGGCAGCAGTCCTGCAGCCCAATAGCACAAGCCACCCCTGGACCATTTTCACTATATGAATTCTGATCAATACACCCCAAAAAATCCCAAGAGTCCTTGATATATGTAGGATGTTGTAAAAGTGCCTGTTTTGTGTGTTTGTCTATGTATTGGGCTATATAAAAAGTTTTAGAAGCCCTGACATCTACTACTGGATGAAGTGGGGGGATCTCTTAGTCCCTTGTATTTTTGGTACTCCCAAGACACTTTTAGATATTCTAGTTCTGTCATGGTAATTTGGTAATTTAACCTTAAGTCTTCTAGACACACATTCACCTTGTAATGAGCTATATTCATTTCATTAACTGAAGATTCCTCATATATGTTAGTAAATAAGATGGAAAACATTTTATTGACATAGTAAATTTTGTTCATAATCACAACCCCCCCCTCCCTTTGTCTGATTTCATAATTCGGATGTTACCATTGTTACATACTTGTTTGAGTAAATCAGACTCTGCCCTGGTTAAGTTAAAGAAATCCACTTGGTTATTTTTTTGATGTAATAACTCATGAATTTCACTTTCACACAGCTTTTCAAAGATGGAAATGACTGGTAAAGAGGGGGGGATATTATTTATTTATTTATTTCCAATTTGATTACCAGGGAGGTCCACTGTGCCCAGAGGACCCATTTTCAGTGGAGGCCCGTGGAGAAAAGCTCCAAAAATACATGTTACAGTACTGATAAAAAGTATAAAAGATACATTGTAAAAAACAGTTTACACAATATGTACATTCATTATCATACATATTCAAACAAAATTCATTAAGGTTTAACTTGAGGGTTGAACAATTATGAAAACACTCTTGTAGAAGTATTGGGGAAATGCATTATATGTGCACATTAAAAAGAAAGTAGGAAGACACTTTGCATGCACTCATTTAAACTATGATGCTATTTACAATATTTATACAATGGAGTCAAGGGATAAATAGCTCTAGGACTTTTTGAGTGCTAGGATGCACTCATAGTAGAGTAGCAGTGGGAGCTTTAGAGAGAATAAGAATCTAGGAGCAGAGAAGAAACACCTAAGGGCATATTCTTAGATAGATTTTAGGTGGGGTGAAGGCAGGTACATTTCCATTTAGTGGACAGATGTTTGAAAAGCTGAGTTTTGAAATGTTCAGAGTTTGCTATTGTTCTTAGAGAGGAAGGGAGAGAGTTCCATGCCTTACCTATAGTGAAAGAGAGGAGAAGTTGGCCAGCAGGATTTTTAGGCTTGTTGATAGCAATAAGGTTTTGATGTTCAGATCTGAGAGTTCTGTTAGGGATGCAGAGTGGAAGGATATTAGCTAGAGCAGGACAGTTTGTAGGGTGAAATATAAGTCTGTGTGCAGTGGTGAGCTGGAGGTAATTTAGGTAGTTTGGGAGTTCCAGCCAATTTAGAGATTACAGGGTAAGGCAATGATGGGTAGAATTTCTGCTGTTGGAGGCAAATTTAGAGATTTTGTTATAGCAGTTTTCTAGTTTGGAGGTGATAGAGCAGGACAGGTTGGTTAGGAGAGGGGCTCCGTATAATAATGAGGGAAGAAGGTAAGTAGTGGCCAATGTGTGCCTAGTGGAGTCAGAGAGAAAGCGATTATTCCTATACAGCATGCCTAGTTTTTGGTGGGTTTTCTTAATATTTTGTTGAATATGTATGTCAAAACTAAGGAATTCGTCAATAGTAATACCAAGGAGTTTAGCAGAGGGAACCACTTCTATAGGGGAGTTTATATGACTAAGGACTTTAAAAGTGTCTTTGTCATAGGAGTAGGACTTTCTGGAGGGGGGATTTTGAATTTGTTAGCGTTGAGGGAGAGGTGGTTTTGGCGCATCCATTTTTCAGTGGTTGAGAAAGCAGTTTGGGTTTTATGGAGCAATTCAGAGATGTTTGAGGCAGAGCAGACTAAGGTTGAATAGTCTGCATATTGAATAATTTTGGCATGAGGGATAGCAGTGTGGAAGTTATTAATGAGGATGTTAACCAGCATGGGTTCAAGGATAGATCCCTGAGGTTCACCAGTTGGGGTAGTTAAGGAGGAGGAGATAGAGTTTCTCCATTTGACTGCCTGAGACCTGTCTGATAAGTAGCTAGAGAACCAGGATAAAGAGTTAGGTGAGAGATGAAGATTTGAGAGATGAGGAAGAAGGTGTTTGTGGGAAACAGTATCGAAAGCTTTAGAGAGATCAAGCAAAACAGTAGAGACCAAGTGTCTTGAATCTTGGGCTTGATTGACAGTTTCTAAGAAGGAGAGTAGAGCAGTAATAGTACTATGGCCAGGGCAGAAACCATGTTGGGTAGGTGTAAGAAGATGGTTTTGGGTTAGAAATGGCATAAGTTGGTGGTGGATGCATTTTTCTAAGATTTTAGAGATTGGTGACAGCAGAGTGATAGGGCAAAAATTTGAGATGTTGGTGTTCTTGCCCTCTTTGTGAAGAGGAAGAATGTAAGCTGAGCGCCAGAGTTTGGAGACGTATGATTCCTGGATTCACTTTATAACCTCAAAATACTGAAATATCGAATTTCAGTATCTCGAGACTATAAAACCGAATCCACAAAACACCGACACAAAAAAACTGTGAAATTCACAACACCGAAAACACCGCACACACTATACCACACATACACCACAACAACCACATCACAACATAAACAAACAAAACTACACACATACACAACTCATACACACATAGCAGGGCAAGCCCCTGCACCCCTATGGGGGCTGTGCCCCCACCCCCTTCTTATATATACTAACTCCGAGATCGCACAAACACAAAACAAAAGCCAACTCACACACGCACATTCTCCGACCCCTCACACACACATCAAACACATCAGCACACTCACACACACTCTAACTCCCACTCAAAACCCTTAGAAAGCACTTACCTGACATAGCACCTACATCCACACATGACACCATCAAAACACAATCCTGGACATTACGCAGCGTAAGGTCATAACCGCGAATTCGACATATATTTGAGTTCATGATTATGACCTTTCGCTATTTTTAACATTCGGCTTTATAGTCTCGAAATACTGAAATTCGACATTTCAGTAATTCGAGGTTATAAAGTGTTTCCATGATTCCTTTATAGATCTGTTAATAATGATGCTGATTGGGAGAGCTATACCATCAGCAACACATTTTAGGAAGGAGGAGGGAATATTGTCAGGAGCATTAGAGCAGGGTTTAAGTTTAGACAGAAGTCTTTTTTTTAAGTTAGTTGAGACCAGTTTGAGCTCGAACATGAGGGGAGGGTTATTAGGAGAGCTGGAAGGAGAAGAGGGTGGGACAGATGGGTTATTGCTGGGGAAAGTCTTGGTCAGGTCAGATATCGTTTGTATGAAGAATGAGTTAAATTCTGAGCTTAGTTCAAGGTCAGACTTACTAGGGTCAGGACAGGGGTTATTCTTGGAGTCAGGATTAAGAAGAGAGTTTATTGAATTCCAGAATTGCTTGGGGTTTTTGTTATTATTTGACTGGAGCTTGATATAGTAGGATTTTTTGTCCTTAGTGATTAGTTGTTTTGCTTGGTTATGGAGTTGTCTGTATTGGAGCAAGGTATTGGGCAGTTTATTGTTTTGGAAAAGCTTCCATAGTTTGTCCCTTTGATGCATAATTTGTTTAGTATGTTTAGATAACCAAGAAGCAGTATTAATTTTTATCCTTTTGTTTCTAATGGGGGCAAGAGAGTTTAGCGTGTCTAGGAAGATAGCATTGAAGTAGTCTATAGCACATTTAGCAAAAATTTTAGGGGACCGGACAGTTTTTAGTTACAAAAGTGTATGTAACATCAAGACGATTTTAGAGAGAGGATCCAGAGACTCAAAGTCCACTTGTGATTTAACTTTAGGTACTTTTCCCTGTTTATCATGCAAACAATGTAGATTCATTAGTGGAACATCCACAATCACATTAAAGCACAACAACAGGACTTTAACAGTAAGTGGACATTACACGTGTAAAACTACTAATATAGTGTACTTAGCCCAATGCGTTTCATGTGAGCATTTTTATATTGGGAAAACCATACGCACATTGAAGAAATGTATTTATGAACACAGTTTGGCCATTAAAAAAAGGACAAGTCTAATGCCTTAGCTAGACATTCTTTGGAATGTCCTTTATTTAAAAAGTTTTCTTTTTCAGTATTGGAAAGGGTAAACAATGCACTTTTTAGATTTTAAAACATTTTTGGAGTGCCGTGAAGCAATTTGGCAGATCATGTTAAACGCTGACCAGCTTCTGGGTCTAAACGACATGATCAACATCAAATGCTTTTTACAGGCACAAAAATTTTAGTACAAGTTTTTTACAGTGTAGAATTTATAATCTTTACACGTACATAAATATTATTTTTGCAATTAATATATTTTCAAATTTGTGATTCACAATGTGAACATAAGCATATATACATATACATATACATTGTTTTAGTAATGTTAACATCATTATTACTTATTAGATGAAACTGAATATGTTTTTTCATTGGTTACTAACTACATGTGATGCCTTTGTTAGGTATTTAAACTTTGTGATACTTTTGGGTGTGTTTCTGATGAGGTTCAGTGATATTAAATCAAACAAAAATGTTAAAAACAAGATTGAGTTGTCTGTCTTTTTTCCCTCAGCAGCAGTGTTTCAGTTATTTGGATGAATTTGTCTTTCTTGTGGTTTGGGGTTAAATAAATAACCTGTTGTTAACCAGGAAAGCCCACAGAACACACAGCGTCTATTTGCGGTTGATCTAGGGGCCATGCCTGGTTAACAGACATGCTCAGAGTCACACAGTAGACACTTGGAGGTGGAGAATCATACCAAGAACTGTTCCAAGGTCTAGAACACACTGTCTTAATCCTCTGCACCAAACTGCCAGAAGCAACCTTACAAAAATGAGCTTGTACTAATGTCAAAATCACGACCATCTTGAATAGCAGACCTTTACAGAATTCCTCAGTTCTTATAACTCCTTCTTTAGTAAACTTCTAATTACAATAATATTCACAATGCCTAACAATTGAATCAGTACTGGATTTATCATCTTAGACTCCCAGTAATCTACTAACAACAAGGGCGGTATAATCCGAGCATGTAGCAAACAGTCATGCACTAAACAAACATTTCTGAGATAATTTCACACCCATCCTAATTATTGCATCCGTATAAAATCCAGTAAGTAGTAGGTCTTTGGAAAACTCTTTTACTCATAGGGGCATTTCACCATAACCACTAATTAGCATCCATTAAACAAATGCCACACCCTACATTTGTTAACCTGTCTCCCATGTAGTCATGCTTATATGAAATATATCAAGTGACATGTCCGTGGAAAACTCCTTTATCTGGAAGTGCAATATGAGCCTTCTTTTACCTACCACAGACCCATTAATATCTAACAAGTGGACACAAATGAACTAGCATATCCCATTGTCAAATTATTTTAATATAATTCTTAACACACAGTATCTTCATAATTAAAGTTGAGTGCAGCATTGTAACATCCTTGCCATGCATTATTTATTTTAAGGAAACCTTTCAAATGGCATTGATTTTAGAACATTAAAGTATCCAACACATTTCTAATGGCAAATTATTGTAAAACAGCCCTTTATGTGACATTTACACATAATTAAACCTGAATGTCCCATTAGAACATCTTTGTCATGCAATATAGATTTAAAGAAGCATATTATATAGCTTTTACTCAAGAACTTTGGAAATATTCAGTACAATGAGTAGCCCTCTACCAGGCAGCATACCATAATAAAAAATGAAACAAGAAAATCATTAACACCTATCTTTGTTATTCATCTTTTACATAGTCACATATCAGTATATTACCTGGAAAAGTCGTTTGTCATGAAGGGCATTGCTGTCACCATTACTTGAATAACCTATTTTCCCAATGAACATTATTATGTCTCTAACCATACTTTGAAATCAAAGAGCACATACCTGCTATTGCAGGTAGTAACCCTATAAAAAACTATGCATAATCTTTAAACTCCAGCAATTAAGCATGATAATGCCATTTGTAAATCAGCGTCATATATAATTAGCTGCAACACAGCCTATTAGTAGCACCAAATTAAACGTGAACATAAACTTATAATTTTAAAAGTTCTGTCACGTAACAGAGATTTTTCACACAAGCTTTTAAAAACATTGATTCAAAAACATAACATATTTCCAATTAGATAATAAGAAAAAGAGACATCTAAGGCTTTTCCCCGTATACTTTATAACACCATATCCATTTCAAAGACAATCACCAGGTGCTAGCACAATTGGAAAACACAACATCTAAATAAACTCACTAAACATCATGAGATCTCCTATAGGTCTTCTTATGTTAAGGGCCCAAAAATTACCTTGTGGGGGGCTGCAGCTTGTATTATTATGACATTAGATAAAAGCATTTGAAAGAACTTCACAAAATAGCTCTACGTTTAAAACAATTCAAAGCAGTGCATTGATCCTGAATAGGTTAACCCAATGTTGTCCATCAACTTTATATTCTTTCATATTGTCAAGTGACATCTCTCTTCTCATCACATACATATAAAGGAACATGTTACAACTGCCTCACCTTTCTTTTTATTAAGTCTTGCACTCATCTTCTTATACCATTTCCACTACATCCAAACATTCACTCACTTCAGGTTGTACAATCATTACCAACTCTTTGCTCACATAATCTAATCATGGTGGCAACCCTTCTATCCTATCCGTCACTGACTGAACTGAAGTGAACACATTCATCTTAGTTGAAAAAAAAAATACTTTTACAGTCACTGGAAATTATAACTTGCATTTTATCTTATGCCATCAACAGTCTTTTATGGTTCCTGGGAAATGAGCTTGTTGCTGCATGACTGTTATGGTACAACGCAACTGTGTGATTTTATGGTATAGCATGACTGTGCATTTTTGTAGCATGACATGACTGTGCATTTTTAAGGTACAGCATGACTGCATTTTAGTGCATCTAGAAATCATGATCTATATACGTAAGTCATCCAACAATGGTTATTGTCTTACCAGGCCAACAAAGTCATGGCATTATGTGCTATTTCTCAGCAAGTCACAAACTGAACCAAAATTACTCTTAGCCAACTATATTCTCTACTACCCACCAGCAATGGCAGTCTATATGCCTTTACAATGCACAGCAGTCTTGTAAAAAATCCACTCCATTGTGTCATCATTGTTTTAACAGACTCCAAGCAGTCAAATCCTTTATTTTCTACACTCCCACCCAGGTGCAAATTTCTCCGTCTTGTTTTCTCCCTAACGTAACCAATTTCTGTTCAATATAAACTATTTGAATGCTAACTTCCACTGACTTATGTTATACAAGCACCGCTCTTTGTTGTAACAGCAACAGGACTTCATATTGTTCTTCTGCGGGTCTATATTAGAATCTCGAAGGTTTAATGCTTCGAATCACTAAATATTGAACTTTAGTGATTGAAACATTAAACCATCGAAATTCTAGTAGACCCTGTAAAAAAAAAAAAAAAAAAAAAAACAAGTAAAGGGAGTTTAGGATGGGGGGCAAGTCCCCCTTTGACCCCCATATGGGGGGCTGCATTCCCACACCCCCGCTACTTAAATATACCAACTCAGAGATCACACTTTAATAGAGTATGTTGCGGAAAGGGAAGATTTCCCTTTCCTACACTGTAGCGTGATCTTGGAGTTGGTATATTTAAGTAGGGGGGGTGTGGGGGGTGCAGGGAACTTGCCCCCCTGCCTACACTCAGTTTTTTTTGGTCCTAAAAATATTTTTATAGGTGTTCGATCATTTCATAGTTTGATGCATACAGTTCGATGTTTATGCATTTGAACTATTAAACTTTCGTGATTATAATATAGACCCTTCTTCTGCAGACTTACTGGAATCATCTCCTGATGACTCAGACTGTTTAGCATACTGGTTCAAAAGTCTAAACATCACCCTCAAGCGCAATGTAATGACTTGCAAGGCACATTTCTTATCTTCTTTCCATAACCTCAAAAATGTTTGCCAACTACTTTCCTCAGTAGGCTGAGGTTTGACATTGATAAAGTGTCCCTAATATTCATGTGTTCCACATAAAACATCTCCTGTTCACTCTTTTGGAAGTTTTGAAACCAGATTTGCAAAAGTAACTAAACTCTTATACCTCTGGTACTAAAATTGAATCAGAAATCACACTTTAAATCCTGAAATTACATTTTCATTTGCTAAACTCAATGGAGCAGCTTATGGAAGTGACAAGCCTCATGAGACACTGTGAAATCCCTCTGATAGAACTTTATTTTGAAATTCATATCTGTAAACATTAAGCTGGTGGTGTTCATGTACTTCAATTTGTATAACGTCAACATCCTTAAATCATGTTTATTTAATTACTTTCTCAGTGGCATATTTTTTCCATGTGTTAGCCATAGGTTTCTCTATGTGTCATTTACTGTGGCCAGAATGGAGCCATTTTGGTGCTTTATTTTCTGTGTGAGACAGATTTTTTTATAGGTAATTTTTATGCTACGTCTTTCCTGCTGACCACCGAATCATCTCCAGTCATACTTATCCTATCTGTTTCTGTATAGGAGGGACTGTACCCCAGGACTGTACAGGTTGATTGTCATCTGGGGGGAGTCAAAATACAGGCAGCCTTGAGGGTTCTCCATACCTTCAGTGGCATTCTGTAAGTGAGGTAATTATCCATAGTCTCAAACTCACCTCCCTGGAGTGGGGGACAGCTACCAGTGTACAGATAACCACTGCACCTTGTAACTTGCAAATGTACACTTTCGCTTGCTTTTCAAGGCTACCACCTAAGACTATCTTTGCAGAGTTGCCCCTCCTCTAAGGGATCATGGCACACTCCCTAGCAAGGTGCATACACCCATCACCCCCTTGACAGCACTATAGTATGGGAAAGGACATATACCTTTGACTTGCCTTAGAGTACTACTTGTCAGTGAAATGAGTTTTAGGTGAAATGAGTTTTAGGTGAAATGAACTTTAGGTGATTTGGTCTCAGTGAAATGGGTGTAAGTGAAATGGTCTTTCAGTGAAGTGATACGAATCCATTTGTGCCACAGAGCTATGATAATGTTTGTGAGGGCATGCAGAACTGTTCCAAAGACAATCATTTTAAGTGTCTGAGCCATAATAAAGCTAATGTAGTACAAAGGAAGGCTGAATTTAAAATGCAGAATTCAGTGGGCAGAGTGTGTATTATGGACTTAAGTTGCACATAACCATCTAAAGATAGAAAATACAATAAAAATGCATCTGTGATTACCACTTCTTTGAAAGGACAGAAAAATAATTCACAGAGCACTGAAGCTATTCTGCAGAATACAAATAGCAATTCTAAAGAAGTGGAATCACCTGTTTTGAGGCTTAGGATTTCTGCAGGCTAAGTAACATATAAAGATGCCACCCGAGGCAGTTCCTGTGATTTCATGTTCCTCATAGAGTTTTTGTTTTTCTTAAATCTCAAGGATGTGGAACTGATAGGAGTTACAGTGGAATGACAGAGCCAGCAGAATGGGCCAATAGTAAGAGAATAGCTGTGAGAGCGAACAAGGTCTCAGAACCTGCACTCATCCTCAAGTCCTTAACAGATGGATAGGTGCATTACTGAGCAGTATCCACTTCAAACTATCAGTGAGGAAGTAATGACAATAACTAATTCCAAATTCTCAGAGCTTAATGTAGATTAAGGGTTTTGGCAGATCAGGTTGGATGAAGCCAGTTCTAGACTGTGTACCATTAATAAATATACCCTTAGGTCAACATAGATTCTTTTTTATTTTTAAAACCTTTATTAAATTATCACTTAAGGCATAGGCAAACATACTTTTATATGAAAGAAAAAAAATCTTAACTTGTTTCCAGTTACATATATTATACAACACATATGTTCATCAGTCCAACATTACATAAATTGCTCAGTTCTCGCCTTCCCTTAATCCCAAGTCCTCCTCCAGAACATTATTTTGCATGCATTGTTCCCACAATTTCCACTTATTTCCATGTAGTTTGCTCATACCCTTTTCTAAAGATCCCACTTCCAGTTATTTTTATCTTTGTTACAATATTCAGTACTTCAAATACAGTTGATTTAGAATTTGAAGATCAATACAAATTCTTGAGGCTCACTTTTGAGATCTTATCAGCACCTGAAGTGTTCTGGCATGTAGTAACAAACATAACAGAGGGTCTAGAAGGAGTAGTCATTGCATTCTAGTCTGTGACAGGCAACTGATCAAGTTGCTGGACAGACTGACACTCAACAAAGCCAAATGCCAGATATACATTATTTTATAAAGTATATGGAGCATATGTTTATAGAAAGGGTTTCATCCTTTTAACTGAAAGCCGTCATATTGATAGCCCATTCACTGAAAAAAACTTGTTGACATCACTTGCTCAGCAATGTTAGTTTGGTCAACAATGCTGATCTCACAAAGGGGATAATGCTCCCTCAAAGTTTTTAAAATGCTAATGTTTGAGGAGATGCCCCTTGTCAGCGCTATGAAACACAACATGCTCCCCCAATGCCTCAGACATTAGTAGATACTTATCCTTTTCTGGCCTCTCTGTCCTTGACATCATGTAGCTTTGCTGAAAGCAATAGAAAGTGCTTTAGAGTGCCTGTGTGAGAAAGACAACAGCCTTAATGAATGCTGGAGTCAATAGGTAATGGATTCGTACGGCACATTTCACAGCTCACATACTTCTCATACTTGGCTGATGCCAGGGTTTCCTTACTGACTTTTTCATGATTGTTGCGCAGTACTTGTCCTTGGGTCACTATCATATTATAAGACATTAAGTGAAAGATTGCGCATGCGTGTGTGTGTTTGTGTGTGTGTGTGTATGTGCTTGCATTGTGTCTGTGTCTTTGTGTGTGTGTGCACAAGCATGCATCTGCCTGTTTACTTGATGTTGTATCCATGTGTGTGTTCTAAAAGTGCATTTTTTCCTGTTTTAAAGAAAATGTCTTTACTTCCTTGGATAAGGTATGTGCAGGTCATTGAACAGCCTGGTTACAAACTGTGTGCAGAATTGACATGAACAAACAGCTGTATACATAAGACCATTGAATAAGACTGTCTTTGATCTTTGTTTTCTTAAGAAAGAATGATAAATGTTGTTTTCATTAAGAATAAGTGTTCACAACAGAAGTACAAACCTTTTTCTTATGCAGCAGGCTAGGAATATTAGGTTCTGAGGGCAATGACTGCTCCATTTTAAAGTTAAAGCACTTTGGAGAACATAACAGAAGGTGAGAGGTAGAGTGGACTAAAGGTGTTTAAATACTGTATGAGGGAAGCAGGCAACTCGTCTTGCAGGTTATCATTTGTATGACTCATCTGCAAAGGATAAAATTGTTTAAAATGTCTGTAAGGGTACAAATGAGGGGTTCCATTGATAATTTCAAGATATAATAAATTATTACCAGAACCGCAGTGCAAATGATCATGTTTACCTTTTTGGGTGGAGGTTATTTAGGTAATGCCTGTGTAGCTGCATGCAAGAACTTTGAAGACTGAGTTACTAAGAAAAGTAGAAGCTACTGTGATTTGCAGCACACTTTTCTACCTTATACTTCTGAGATGATATCTGTAAATAAGAGAGCTGTGTTTGCTGACCTCATTGAAGAGCCATCACAAGAGAGACAACATTTCAAACAGAAGTGCAGACATTGTGTGGAAGCTGCTGTCTCATCCCAAAGAAGTGAGCGTTTGATGATCTTTTTAATTACCTAAATGGAACAAGTTGAATCTCTCCTGCCTCACTTCTATAGCACTTCGAGGTTCTCCTTTCTATCTACCTGTTTCAGATGCTCTCTGCTGCATCATGTACTAATCAGAAATAAGGTTTGACAGAGGAAAAGGTGAGCACAATGACTTTTCTTACGAAATAATACATTATCAAATGCAAGAGTGTTCTGTGGGGTCACATCCTTCTTCAGAAATTCAGAATTAGTCATAATGGAGCTTATGTGTGTTAAACTCCAATACGGCTATCCAGCTCTGCCTATGAAGCATGTATCAGTGATAGTTTCTTTGTCACTGAAACTGCTACAAGACATCAAGCTCACTAATTTGTGTTTTGATTTTTTTTTCTTTCAGGTAAAGTTGCACCATCTCAATTGCATTTATTTATTTATTTTTGCTAACTGAGCAGGTCATGATAGACAATACAACCTGCTACTGTGTTACTGGATTTGAGCAAAGAGGTCATATTTAGACAAACATCTGCTTGTTAAGGCAATGCAGTTTTCTAATACGAGCCAAAGGTAGATAAATCAATTTCAAAGCAAAGAATACATTGTAAAAAAATATAGAACTACAGCAAGTTTCAAACACCAAGGACAGTGCATAATGACATCCCATCCATTTACAATATACAATATACAAAAGTAATTTTGGTGAATTATAACAGTTCATTTCAGTAATATAATTATTTATGAAGCTGTTGTATTGTGGTGCAGTAAAAACACAAAAGACAGAGAAGATACAAGAAGATGCAGAGACAGTAGTGAGAAATGGAGGAATGTCTAAACAGGTGGACCTGACAAGGAATGGAGGAAGATGGTAGAAATCAGGGAAATAAGTCAAAAAGTCAGGGAAACTGTGCTAAAGTGAGAAAATAAAAGTAAAAGTGAGAAAATCTTGGTATAGATAAGCAAGCATTAGGAGGATCAAGTGTTAGAAAAGAAAACACAGGATGGGAAGATGGACATCACTGTGCTGGATAGCAAGTTTTGCCTACTGTATGTCAAGGCAAGGTGGGCAATGTATGGTGTATGAATTCTACCACTGCTAACCAGGGTCCAAACTGGAGACTATGTGAGGAACATGGGCTTATGGTCTGGGTATCTGCTCCACTGTCCCATACAGGTCTGGTGGCCATAAGAGAGAAGAGAGAAGAAGAGCTGTCAAATCACACCACCAGCACCTGACAGATTAAAGTAAAAGATGAAAACTGCATGCAAATCTGATTCAATGACCATTTCACTTAATTTAACATGTCCCCAAGAGTGTAAAGGGAATATACACTGTTGCCCTGGGTATAGGATTCCAGCAGCCATACCCAGACTAGGACTATACATTAACCTCTTACAGAGCTGAGTCTTTAATGTCACACCTAGGACCCTTTTTACCATTTTCTCTGTAAACACAATAACTGCCTTTCAAACAAATTACTATGCAGACAAAGTCACACTAACTCTCTCTCACACACACACACACACACACACGCACACACGCACACACGCACACACGCACACACACACACACACACACACACACACACACACACACACACACACCAAATGCCAGGGATAGCTGTCAGAATTCTCCAATTTTCCTACCGTTTTCCTCCTGGCATGGTAGTACCACCACCACTGTAGATATGGCAGGAGGCCAAGCACACTAATTACCATACCACTCCTGATTTTGCTAAATGTAAAGTATACAAATTAATATGTTATTGGTTGTATGCTTACATGATCTGGCTATGTAGAGGTGGATACCACAGTTTGTCAGCCTACAGTGATAAATAATATCCTCTTTTCAAATAAAAAATATTAATATACAAGTAAGTAAAACATGCCAAACACAAGATCTTAGAATTGAATAAATAACTTTAGTTAATTAATAAAGAAGTCAGGACAGTGATGATAAACATAACATATAGAGAACATTAAAATAGTAGTCAGTTCTATAGACAGACGATATCTTACTGAAGAAATACTATAACCTAATTATTCTAAGTTAGTAAAGTTATGTAAGGCATAATTCAAACAGCAAACATTTACAGACATGGCCACCAAGAACTCCTAAACAAGTCTAGTCAACTTTGCTTTCAGCTCTGAAATACATTGTCTCATTATTTCTGTTGAAAAGGAAAAACAATAAAGCCAGCAACTGGATGGCTGTAAACAAGTAGTTTATTCGTCAAACATCAGTCAGACTTCATTCTCACAGACCGGTTTCAGCATAGAGTTAGCTTAGCCTTCTTCAGTGTGATAAAACAAAAGCAAAAAAGAAGTCCTTTTATACAAAAATATTAATTAGAGACAAAAAACAAAAGACATGATTGGTGAACTCATGAATACATAATAAACCATTCAAAGATGTTCATTAAGTCCCGGATAAAAACGTGAACCCAACTTAATTATCCATTTTTTCTCTTTAATATCTAATTTCTTATGCCAACCCGATTTCACTGTGCGATCACCTAGAATTTTATCTATAACTAAAAAATGAAACCTTGCTGTGGAATGTTTTAATGTATCTGAATGTAGAACCATGACCACAAACCACAAACCAAGCAAAAGGCTAGGTAGGAAGTTGGAAATAAACGCAGCTCGGCGGGTGCAAATAAACCAAATCACAGAAGTTCTTGAGTAACACCACACAAATTATTGCAGCTCGCTCCAATGGAAGCACGGATAACATATGAAAAAACACCGACAAGTTTATTACAGCATACTCCAACAATGGTACAAATAGGTTAAGCGCTTTCAACTGGTACGATGCCAGTCTTCATCAGAACCATTAAATTTTGTTTCCTTTAGAGAATATATAGCAGCAATATCAGCGGTTTGAGAAAACCGCGCCAAAATCTTTTAAAATTTTTTAAAGTGACAGCATCATTTAGCACAATACGTCAACATAAGAATGACTCCATTTCAACGTTTAACCACATAAATCACATATAATAACAGATGATATATCCTAACATAACATAAACTCGACTTGTACTCCAAAATAATATTGTTATAGTTATATATACCATAACTAATTGATCATCCCTATTAAATTTCTAGCTATTAAAAGTAATGGGAGTCTGTGTAAGTACAAGATCATTAAAATTCCTGGACTAAAATTTCCTTTCCACAATATTGCTTTCTGGTATTTTAATAAAAAAATTGATATCGTTATTAAAATGTCGTTGAATATCGTTGAAATGGAGTCATTCTTATGTTGACGTATTGTGCTAAATGATGCTGTCACTTTAAAAAATTTTAAAAGATTTTGGCGCGGTTTTCTCAAACTGCTGATATTGCTGCTATATATTCTCTAAAGGAAACAAAGTTTAATGGTTCTGATGAAGACTGGCATTGTACCAGTTGAAAGCGCTTAACCTATTTGTACCATTGTTGGAGTATGCTGTAATAAACTTGTCGGTGTTTTTTCATACATTATCCGTGCTTCCATTGGAGCGAGCTGCAATAATTTGTGTGGTGTTACTCAAGAACTTCTGTGATTTGGTTTATTTGCACCCGCCGAGCTGCGTTTATTTCCAACTTCCTACCTAGCCTTTTGCTTGGTTTATGTTTTAATGTATGCTTATAAAGCGCATTACTAGATTTTTTTCATTATATATCATTGAGATGCTCAGAGATGCGTAGCTTAAATGGCCTTGATGTTTGTCCTACATAAAAACAACGACAACTGCAACATGCCATATAAATTATCCAATCGCTATTACAATTGGAAAAAAAATTTATATCATAAACAGTACTACAGTTACTACTAGAAAATTCTTTTGTTTTTAAAACATGTTTGCAATTGTTACAATGGCCACAAGGCACACACCCATTATGAAGGACAAACATCAAGGCCATTTAAGCTATGCATCTCTGAGCATCTCAGTGATATAAAATGTAAAAAATCTAGTAATGCGCTTTATAAGCATACATTAAAACATTCCACAGCAAGGTTTCATTTTTTAGTTATAGATAAAATTCTAGGTGATCGCACAGTGAAATCGGGTTGGCATAAGAAATTAGATATTAAAGAGAAAAAATGGATAATTAAGTTGGGTTCACTTTTTTATCCAGGACTTAATGAACATCTTTGAATGGTTTATTATTTATTCATGAGTTCACCAATCATGTCTTTTGGTTTTTGTCTCTAATTAATATTTTCGTATAAAAGGACTTCTTTTTTGCTTTTGTTTTATCACACTGAAGAAGGCTAAGCTAACTCTATGCCGAAACCGGTCTATGAGAATGAAGTCTGACTGATGTTTGATGAATAAACTACTTGTTCACAGCCATCCAGTTGCTGGCTTTATTGTTTTTCCTGGGTATCTTTTCTGGCCGTGCAATTTTCTCCGTGCAGGGGACTGTTTTTTGCTTTCATTATTTCTGTTCCCATGGAAAACTGGGGGAGGGAATTACATCAAATTACAATACTTCATTTTATTAAACAATAGAAGAAAAACTAACTGAACAATAAACTCAATTTCTCCACATTCAGATCTCCATATACAATGGAAAAAGCTTTTTTTTTCTATTTATATAGTAATGCCTGCTTCATTTGAAGATAATTTCTTTTTATTCCTGACTGCAAACCATTGTGGGACTTTATATATAGATAGTTACGTCCTTTCTAAAAAAAAAAAAAACTGCAGTACACGTTATATTTCAATTACAAGTTTCATAGTTTTTCATCTCCCTTTTTTACATGTCACACATGCTCAGGACACAGGAAATATACAGATTGCAATTTAAACTGCATTAGTAAAGGAAAATACATTTTAAATTAGTTGTATACCCTTCCACCGCAGTCACAAAAAAGAAAAAAGATCTAGAAGATTTTGAAAAAGCAAGAAAACAGGCACACCAAAATGTAGTATGTGGTTGGTAATTAGCACCAGTCTTGAATGGAACTCTGGATTGTGTGTCCTTGAAGATAAGGAGCTCTACAATTGAGCCAAACAGCAGAAAAAGAGAACTATTTAAATTCGCATTAGCAGAGTAAAAGCTGAATGAGATTGGAAGAAGAAAGGCTTAGAAGGAGGATAAGGAATACCGTGAAATGAATACAGCAGGGACACAGTACACATATATTGATTATTTAACCTGGTTAGTATGCTTGGCTCCCTAGCTACTGGATAACTTACAATACTTGAACATCAGCTTATATTTTCCTCATCTTTTCATACGCACTGTATTATATCTCTGCCATACACAGAGAAGTTTGGCACAATTGCATGCAGTACTTTTGGGGAAGAGGTAGGAGTGTTTTGAACAGAGTGGTAATGGTTTATTTGGTTTCTCTTCTGACACTTTATGCTTCATCCTTTCGATGTTAGTGTACCACCAGTTCTTGCCATTTCCCCACACTGCCTATTTACATTTAAAGTCATCTGATATGATCACCCCAGTGTCTTTTTCAAGTTCCGTTGTTACTGTTTATTTTCAAGTCATGTATGACTCTTTTGGGTAGGTTATAGTCTTCCAGATGCATTATTTTAAAAATGCATGCACTAAGTTAAAGCCACCATGTTTTTGATTATTCCTCTAGGCTTGATAGGTCCCTTTTCATCCTTACCACCCTGTATTGTTTATTAAGCTTAGTGTAGATAAATAGATTTTTGTGTTATCTACAGAAAATACAATTTTTATAAACTTTCTGTAATGTTACCTATAAAGACATAGATGGAAAAGGAAGACACCCAAGATAATTATAAGAAAACAACTAAATTCCCCACCATCTGGAAAATATCCTATGTAATCCCACTTCACAAAGGAGGTAGCTCTACTGAATTATCCAGTTATAGTCCAATAGCTATATTAGCTCAACTTGCAAAGATTATGGAAAAATGTATTCACAGACAACTGATGCACCACCTAATTCAGAATCACCTTATGGCAGATACACAGCATGGCTTCCTACCTCACCAAAGCACTACTTCAACCATCCTAGCCTTCTCCAGCACCATAAACTGTAATTGCAACAGTAATTACATATGCTCAGCCCTCTTCTTGGATCTCTCCAAGGCATTTGATATGGTTGATCACCAACTTCTAATCCACACCCTGAAAACATTCTGTCTAGATACTAAAGCCCCTCAATGGTTTCAATCCTAACTGAATGGCAGACAACAGGCTGTTCTTTGGCAAAACAAACTCTCTAACCTCCTACCTAACACCCTTGGTGTATCACAAGGTTCTATACTAGGGCCCCTGCTGTTCTCCATCTTCATTAATGACCTTTATACTGTCAGCCCAAAAGTCAGCTGTATCCAATATGCTGATGACTCCACCCTGATCTGCTTGGCCACATCTCCAACAGAGCTATGGTCAGCTACCCAGACCACCTTCAACACAATAGAATTTCTGGTCATCATCTGATCCTAAATCTCAAAAAAAAAAACAAAAATGTTGCTTTTCTCACCAACACATAGGTCTACTGCATTCACCTTTACCATAAAATCAAATGATGGCACAATAATCTCCCCTGACCCCTCTACAAAACTACTAGGTGTCATCATAGACAACAATGTTAAATTCAACCTACATGTTAACAAATCCATCAAAACCATCAATAAAAAAACTAGGGTCACTTTACAGGATAAAAGCCTTTTTAGCCCCTCCTGCTAGAATTGCCATAGCTCGCTCTCACCTTATTCAACTCTTCTGTATGCATCCCCTTTACTTTCTAATTTAAACAAGTCTGTCCTTAAACTCTCAATCTGCTACAACCACATTGCCAGATTTGCCACTGGACTGCCTTTTAGGACACATCATTGTATCAATCTAAACCAGCTTGGGTGGCTAGAACTACCCAGCCTAATCCAGTATAACCAACTGATTATGACCTATAAAATCCTCTACAATCTGGTCAATACTCCTGCACTTAAAAATATTATCACCCCTTATAATAATCCTGGACCGCTTCGATCCTCTTACAGACTACTAGTTCAGACTATCAAAATTAATAACACAGCCAGTGACTCTCTCTTTGCCAACTTTGTAGGTAGATCCTGGAACTCTCTCCCAGCTGATATTACTTTACTTTCCACCCTGTGTCAATTTAAGACTAGACTCAAACAACATTTGACACTTACCTGGCTATGTCAATGTATCAAGCCTGACTAACTCTCCAATAGAATGAGTTAATACTGTTAATTCAGCTTATTTGTGTTACTTAATCCTGATTTACACTCGGGATTATCTCAAATCTTTGGAATTTCTATAACTTGTTTACGTATGTAATCACTGTGAATATTGTATTTGCAATATGTAATGTTGTATATGTAATCCTAACTGCTTACCTTGGAGCTTTTCTCCCCGGGCCTCTGCTGAAAATGGACACGTATCCATTCGGACTATCCCGGTCAACAAATGTAAAAGAAAAATAAAATAAATAAAACTGAAATATTAGCAAAAATTAACAGATGCTCTTTTATGTGGCATCCTATAATAATAAATATTATTTGAGACTTGACTAAAAGGAAATTCTCCATATATGACTGTGTAATACAGCAGTTCATTGAAAATATTCTATCAGTAAAGGTGAGGGAGTTTGGAATGTTGAAATATATACTGATGATTTGGGTAGTGGAATTCAAAATATTCTTGATCTGGAGGTCGATATATTACTTTATTTCTTCATTTTATTTTATTTATTGGTTAGACTGTTTTAGGTGTAGAGATTTCCTCCCCTAACGCTTTTTTTACATGGTATAAGGCAAGAAGATAATTAAAGTATCGAGAGCTCACATGATCACACTGTTTTTGCTTACTCCTAGGCTTTAATGCATCTGGTCTGTTGGTTTATACATGAAGCACTATGGACCTATATGGCAGATGATTTGTAAGGGCAGAAGGCCACAGATGGAAAGTTTCAATTACAACCTTTATAAAAGTGGTACAGCGAAAAATGAAGTGGAACCTTTAGCTACCTAGCTAGCAAACTTTCTTATCACCACATAGGCTTGAAGGTCTTGTGTGTGGATGAAGACATGAAAAGAAAAAGCAAACAGAAGTATAAGCTAAACAAACCCATCAAGCCCAGATCAGGTATGTATAAAAAGATTATTCAGCAAACAACAACTTTTATAGAATAATCAAAATACATTCTTAATAAAATCTGGAGATTATAAATGGCCTTAGATATTACAATAACCTAATTAGTTAAGGAAATAAAGAATGACAAATAAATAACTCTTACCCACTTAGTGCTATTATTAGGGACAAAGCTAAAAATAATGAGAGACAAAGGCCCAAAATCAGGAATTTTAAATATTGTACTTATATACATAGGAAGTTGCTAGAATAAATGGTTTTGCATTTGCATGTTTGGCCTATACATAATCTTGGCTGCAGTATCCTTTCACTTATTAACTTCAGGATTCACAATGTAAAAGAAAAAAGGAAAGTTAGAAAAATGACTACTGCCAGAGTATTAGGGGGCAAAGAAGATCTGTTAGCATTATTAGAATAGAGTGTTGCTCTAGAATTCCTAAATTCTTTATGGGTCAAAAAAACTGTACATAAGCAACCCTATACATGCTGTGATCTACATTCTAAAAATTCATAAGGGTTTGAGGAATTCCCCAAGGGTGCCCCACCTTTTCCATTACCAACAGTTATCTTTGCCTTGCTGTTGGATTTTTGGACAGTGTTCTTAAACCTCATATGGTACAAATTGTTTTATTTCTAAACAAAACTGCGGCTTTGTTAAACAAGTTAAAGACTCTAATTTGGCACAGTGATTTTTATTGAATAACAGTATTTTTATTCTCACTCTTTACCTCATTGTGTCATACAAATGTAATTCATGGCATGTTTCCTCTGTTGGGATAACCTTCAAATTATTTTTTGTAATCCCTTTTATATTTTTGTTTGAGATACATAGTTATTTTTGTTTAATTTAGAATTTTATTGATAGGTTTACTGAACTGTAGGTTTTTATTTTGTGCTAAATTACGTTAATGTATTCGGGATATGTGGAAACCTCTCTTATTTAAGTCTGGCTTTTATGCCAATAAAGTAATTTTTTTTAAATTCTCAATACAGAGATGAATTAATTTTAATTTCTCAGCATGACCAACAAGAGTTTTGGCAACTTTTTGAATATTTAAACTGGAATGCATTTATCCTTAAAGTCACTGCAACAAATGGAAAATATATATTATTCTGATGTTACCACATATGTGACTGAAAGACAAGCCCCATATGGTAAGTTATATTAAGCAGTGTCTTGTGGTGCAACAGGTAGCACACTCACCTTTGATGCAGAGGGCTGTGGGTTCTATTCCCACACCAGGTAGACTGATTGATGATAATGCACTGCAGCACAGGGTGTGCTGCACTCCTGACTATGCTGTCCTTCAGATAAGACATTAAACCAAAGTCCGATCTGCTTGAATTGATGGTAGCTTAGGTGGATGTAAAAGATCTCATGGCACCTATAAAAATGAGAAGGGGTCCTTTATTAAAATTCACAAAATATAATACATACATTCTGTATAAAAAATTCAAACCTTATTTATGAGTATGTACAAATGATTGACACATTTTCAAAATTAAATGTTTTTAGACTTTCGATTCCCTCCACTCTTTTTCCACAACCAAAATCTTATTTTCTTCACAATTTTTGACAATACCCGTTTCCTATTATATTTTATCTTTCATGTCATATGGCCTATATTATACAAAACAATTTTCATCTAATCTATCTATACCCTTATGTTTCATATTTTCATAATATCCATATTCTATTATATCCATATTTATACATTTAATATTTTCAGTCCTTTTAAACATTCTTTGTCACATATTTCTTTCCATGACTGATTTACTCTTTCACATTTCAGAATAACATGTTCAACAGTCTCTAATTCCCCACAAATGTATATGGGTTTTATCTTTTATTGATTTATAGGGCATATTTGCCTTGACTAGAAGCCTATTTATAGACAACCTCCACCAAACATCTGCACATTCTATATATTTTTGTTTCTTTTCATTCTCGCTGCTACAGCTTTTACTTTTTTATCTTTTAACTGGTTCCAAGGGTAAACATAATAACATTTCCCATTATATTTTCACACCATGTTTTCCTATTCTTGTCCATATTTCTTAAATCAATCTTCCACAGTAATATTTTCTCTTGAAATAGTTTTGTTTTCATACAAGTGATCCCTTTAGTTCTTTTTAAACATTTAAGCTTTTCCCACATTGATTTATATTTTTCTTCAATAATCCTTATTAACAATTTTCCTTTTTCTTGTATTCCTATTAACACTTTACATAAATTTAATGAAGCTATGTATACAGTTGGGTTTACTAAACCCACACCTCCTTCTTTCTTGGTAACATAAAGAATCTCTCTTATAACAGTGTTCAACCTAGATCTCCATATAAATATATATAACACAGTCGATAGTTCTTTTTCACACTCTGGTGTTATTATAAACACACTTGCCAGATGTACCATCTTACCTAATATAACAGAATTAATTAAATATGCTTTCTTCCTATATGCAAGTTTAAAAGATCTCCAGAGTATACAAGTACTCCTTATTTTAAGTACTATATCCTTCCATTGACTCACTCTGTTGTTTAATACCAAACTTTATTCCCAGAATTTCTATTTCTTCTTTATTAAATTGAATAGCTCTTATTTCTCCAGAGAACCTCAGTCCTTTACATTTTCTTCATTAATACTTTGACCTAACACCTTTAATTCTTTGTCAAGTGTCTGAATAGCTATACTTATCCATTCTTTATTTTTAACAACTAATACTAAATTGTTTGCATAAGAGAACATCACTGGAATCTGAATTCCCTCTGGTGGACAATATTTAGCTTCCTCTAATGCCAAATTTATCTTAGAAAGTATCGCATTCATAATTAATTCAAACAGAATACTGCTTATTGGAAATCCTTGCTTAATATCACTCTTTATTTCTATTTCTATATAATAAGTTAGTTTTTATGTATTTGTGCAATATATACTTACATATATTCCAAGTAAGTGCAATATTTATTTATTACATTCATAGTCAGTATTATTTAACTCGCTCAAGTGCAATATTAGACAACTTAGGCATTGTTCAATCCGTAGTGTGTTCTGTATTACTTTAAATAGGGTTATTAATTTAACTTGGGGGAGGGTATTCTTTTCATATATGAGTGCTGGTAAAGGTCTCTTCTCTTTCTTCCATGTATTGGGAGTAGTATTGTATTTGTTAGTTATGTTTATTCCTCTACTTGTATGTGTTGTTTCACTTTCCTTTGTAATCTCAAGAATTGAGCTGATGCACAAAATTTCATTTTGGTTACATGTGTGTAGTTCTAAATGACAATAAAGTTTACTTTGACTTTGACTTTATTGTCTCACTTAACCAACCATTAACCACTAACCTCACTTTATTTTTGCTATATACAGATTTCAAAACATTGATTATTTTATTACTTATATTATATTATTGTTATATTATATTCTTTCAAGATGCCCTGTAATGCTTCCTGCTGGACCTTGTCAAATGCTTTAAGTCACCTACTAATATTTTCAATTCTGTTCCCCTATTTATTACATCATCTACCAGTTCTCTTATTAACATTAATAGTTCTTGACTTCCTTTTTCTTTTATTCCAAAGATTGTTTCAGTCAGTAATTTATTAGCCTTACTTACTATTCTTATTTCTACTATTTTCATAAAGATCTTATAATTCACATTATTTAATACTATTGGTCTCTAGTTTTTTATGGCTGTTCTTTCTCCCTTTTTCTATATAAATTCTATTGCACCCATACATATTTTTTCATCATTTGCACCCTTTTCAAACGATTCTTTCAATATCTCTAAAATACTCCTTTTGCCATGCTTGCATGTCCTTTTACATTAAATATTCAATTCCATCTACAAACCTGTAGCTGCTTCTGCATTTACTGCTTTCAATAGATTTTTTAATTATGCCATTATGCGTCATTGCAGTCTTTTCTTCCATTCTCTTATTATCCTCTTCATTTTTTTTAAGTTTCATATTTTTCTTATAGTGTTACATACAGAAAAAGTTTTTAAAATATGGTTTTAACTGTCTGCATAATTTCTTTTTGTGTTTTCACTATGCATCTTTCCTCATTCCTTAACTCTATTATTATTATTTTTTTTTCTTTAACCATTTTACTTGGGTATCAGAGAGTTTAAATATATCACATCAAGGAGTTAAAATTATGAGTTTCTCAGACCATGCAGTAATCTGGATATAAATTCAATTGTCTACTATACATTTAAAGACTTGATTACTAATTTCTTTATATTTGCCACTATCTTGTATTTTTTTGCCCTTTGCCATTCTAATACCTCTTTTTTATATTTTCTTTTAAATTAATCCACCCGCTTGTCCAATTTTTATTAAGTCCTCTCATGTTTATATGATCTAGCCGTAACTGATGTATTATTTCCTTTACATATTCATTTAGCTCTGATTCATTAATTCTTTTTATCTCTCTGCCTATTCTTATATAACCTATTATTTCTTGAATTTCTATCCAGATTGCTACATGGTCTGAGAAACTCATAATTTTAACTCCTTGATGTGATATATTTAAACTCTCTGATACTATAAAGTAATCAATTTCAGTTCTCAGATTGCTCCTTTTGTATGTCCAGTGTTGGCTTTTCCATAAATACATTTTACTGCTTTTGATCATATCTGAAATAACGTTTACATGCTCCCCATTTTTCACCTATATCTTAAATCACAGTTAAAATCTCCCACTACTATTATTTGCATATTTACACTCACATGATCCAGTAGAGAGTCAATTATCCAAACTAATTGGGACCTAGGGTAGTTCGGATAATCAAACATATAACTGAACAGGATTAAAAAAGTCTAAAATCTTATTTTTGTCTGCACGCAGAGAATACACTTTCAACCACTTGATGATTCCAATGGGCAAGAAGGAATATTTTTTTCACACGAGTGGGCTATAAGCTCAAAAAAACATGTACAAGTGAATGCATGTAATGTTTACATATTCAGACGTTATAATTTTTCCTACCCAAAAACTATGAAAAGCTGCATTTGGATAATCAATATTTAAGATAATTGACTCTCTACTGTATTTTCTTAATCATAATGTCTTTTTGTTTTAGTAAAGTGTATGCATAACGTGCAATTATCCTATATATATTTGGTTCTTCCATCTTATATCTAATATTACTATTCTTCCCAATACTACTATTGTATAATCCAGAATCAATATGTATTCTTTACATAAAATTGCTATGCCTGAACATTTCTCATCTTCCAGGTTCCATATAACCTTGCCTTCCTATAACCCATTAACTTGAATTATTTCATCTTCTGTTGTTATTCTTATATCTGTTAGTACTATAATGTCTATATCTAACATTCTACACCATTCCAATACTCCTAACCTTTGTTGTACATTCTTTATACTATTCACATTAATGGCTAGGATTCTCACTTTCTAGAACAGTGTTTGTTACTTTTATCTTTTTCCTTTTTTATTTCCTCCTATACCTATATTTTTAAATTTCTGTTTTCTATCTTTCCTTCATCTCTCAGTAGAACTTCTTTTACTTTTGACTCATATCCATTTATCATCCCCTTCATCACTTAAATTACTTACTTCCTCCTCTGTCTCCTATTCTTTACTTTTCATTTCCTTTTTATTTTCATTTACTTCCATTCCTATATCTGTATCCATCATTTTTTTTTTCTTTTTGGGTTTCTTCTGTAATATTTACTAACTCACACCTCCTATCTTGGTCTGCTTTTGTTTTCTGTATATCGTTTTCTGTAGCATTACTGTCCATCCATGTATGTCCTATTTTTTCACATGTTATACATTTTTGTTCACATTTTTTAGCTTCATGAGCAGCTTTACCACAAATGAAACATTTCCTTTTATCACAATTATTAATTAAATGGTCATCTTTACCACACAAAAAACACACCTTTGGTTGTCCCCAATATCTAGCCAATTCCTTATTCCCTTCTACATTAATTATACTCAGCAAATGCATTATTTTGTCATTTTGCATTTTCAATATAACACCATATTCCCAACCCCAGTCCATAAACCTCTATTGTCATAGATTTTTGTAATGTCCAGTACATCTTTACACACAGTTCTCAAATACTCGTTTAAATCAGCTCTTTCAACTTCAGTTCAAAATTGCATAAATAATCATTTTTAGCTTCTCTGTTAAATGCCTGCAGCACATACAGGTTCCAGGGATTTTCATTCCTTCTCCTTTCATACTGTTCTAAAAATGTCTCTGTATACTGTACCGCCTTGAAGAAAATGTCACAGAAGGTATCTTTGTTAATACAAGTAAACACTCTTAACTCTCTAGTTTCAATACCCAGTTATGAAATGATGCTGTCCCATACTTCATACCTGTCCAGTCCCTTTTCCATATTGCTGCTTATTCTTACTTGATGTTTTCTTCTTATGTCTACCTTTTTCTCTTTTTTGCCATCTCTCACTGTTTGTGTGTAGGATTTCTTCACCTCCTTCCTCAATTCCTGAACTTCTTCTTCTTCTTCTTGTATTCTGTCCATTATTTCTCCCACCACACTGCCTTCTCACTCTCTGGTTCACTATGTTGTATTAATTATTTTAAATAAACATCCCACAACCCTCCCGACTGGAGGGTTGTAACAACACACTCTGGTGTTGCAGAATTGGATACAAACAAATTTCACTGAAAAAGTTCTTCCAAATGTGCAATATCTACGTCAATTTCCTCATTTTGCCTTCTACTCGATTCTCCACCACTCTCTTTACTCTTCTCTCCATTCACCTCACTCTGCTTCACTTCCGACTCATCCTCCACCACATTAGACTTCTTAGCTGTTTGATTAATGGCTTCTTTTTCCTCACAAACACAAAAAAATACTTTCTTTTGCTTCCATTTTCAAATTTCAGACTTCCTGCTTCTCTGAGCCACCTCCATGCTCAAAATGGAAGACAGGAAATGTAACAACGAATTGTGTCCCTGTGCAATGCCTAAAGGCATCAATAAGATGTAACTGCAGGAACACCTGGAGGCATCACTCGGCTGTAATGAGAGATATGCTAGTTACTATAAACCTTCCACGTAGAAGTGTTTCTAGGTACTTTTCCTTGTTTAAAATGTAATATCTGTCATCACATGTAGAATTTATATGGATCAGAAATTAATAGAGTAAAATATAGGTTCATTAATGATAAAATAGTGTAGCTAGTAGCTGTGGCATAGCCCAGTTTAGGTTTCCTGTATCTGAGCTTGGTTGTTTGTTTGCAGTAGCTATTTGTTCTAAGCACATGTTCCAGGCCACCTTGGATTAGCAGAAGCCTTTCTTCACCTTAGGGAGAGGATTGTGTTGATTGGCCACTCCACAACCCTCCACACCACATACCATGCATAGTCCTCACATGAGTGTCTCACAACCACTAAGGCCTAACCATAAACCCAACATAATAGTAATACAAGACTCTGTTGTGAGACACACAGATGTGCCTCTCACCAGGCTGGATAAAGAGAAAGTCACAGTTAGTTGTTTGTCAGGTGCCAGAATCCGCTATATCACACATGCACTCAGGTCTCTCAACAACAGCTACTGTTATGACTCTGTCATAGTCCATGTTGGCATGAATGACTTGAGACATACCTCCCTGGATTATATGAAGAGAGACATGATTGAGCTTGTTGAATATGTGTCCCAGGCAGGTATGTCCCTAGTCTTAAGCAGCATTCTACTGTCACCCAGAGTGATGCTTCAATACAAACAGAAATGATTGACTTTAACAATTGGCTTAGTTTCTGTTGTCATTCCAGGGGGATCCAGTACTTGACAGCCTGGGAAGATATGATCGACAGACCACGATGCTTTGCTAGAGATGGGCTGCATCTGTCTCAGTTGGGCTTCAGGCTTCTAGCAAAGGCCCTTGTCTCCCCCATAGTGCCTTTTTTAGGAAAAGTCATGAAGTTGATACTACCAGCATACAAATTTCAACAAAATGCAAATTAAAGGTCATGCTGCTAAACACTAGGAGTCTAAACATGAAACTGCACTGATTACAAGCATTCTTAACCCTGGAAGATGCAGTCATTTGTACAGTCACAGAAACCTGGTTTAAAGCTGCGGAGAGCACCACAGCCTTACCTGGTTACTCATCCTATAATGCGTTCAGACCCCAAACTGTGGGCAGCAAAGCCAAAGGAGGTGGAGTTTCAATATATATTAAAGACACACACCTCCAGGCTGGTCAAACAGTATGACACACAGGAGACACTCCAGGTGCAGTTAACTGTTGACAAGACCACCTCTTCAAATTATAGCTAGGTAGCTACAGGCCCCCCAAATTTGATTCAAGATGTCCAATTCACCTATCTGGACCTCTTCAAATCTATCAAGATTCACCCCTTTACACTGATCCTGGGTGACTTTAATTACCCAACCATAGATTGGAAAAAAACTACTCTTGCCATAACACAAATGTCCACAGATTCCATGATTTTATCAATGCAAATGCCTTGGAACAGCTAGTCGATACCCCCAGAAGAAGTGATAATATCTCGGACTTGGTATTAACCAACATGAGTAACCACTGCAACACCCCTACAGTATCCTCTTCCCTGGTAAGATCTGACCATAAAGCAGTCACTTTTGAAGTCACCATCTCCCTTGGCCCCCATCTAGCTAGGGTCAAACAAAAAACTTTTCCAAAGCTGATTACAACCTCCTGAGGGATGTTATAAACAGCATCATACCCCCCTCCCCCACTGTAGGAACTGGCATCAATGTCCAAATCTACACCAAAGTACTATATGACCATTTATATAGATGCATTGAATCAGGAATACCCGACAGGACAAAATCATCCTCCGCAAGGAAGAGTAAACCTGTCTGGTGCAATAAATAAACTATATAACAAAAGGAAAAAATTACTGTCCAGGACCAAGAAGGAGCAGGTGCCCAATTTGAAGCAATCTCTCCTTAGCCTGAACAAGCAAATAAGAGCACTAGTGAATTCCTCTAAAGCCAGATTTGAGTCAAAATTGGCCAAATCTGCTAGAGAAAATCATAAGGCCTTCTTCACATATGTATGCAATCACAAAGGAAGTACCCAGATCTGTTTGGAATTGGTGCTCAAGGACACCATATACACAAATGCTGTAGATATAGCCAATCTACTGGTTGACAGATTCAGCAAAAACTTCTCCCCTCTGCCCCCCCCCCCCATCAGTAAATCAGGACATCCCCAATACCTGCCCCCACCCTTTATCTCTAGGGAACAGGTCATCACTGCCCTCTCAAAGGCAAAAAATACAGCCTCCATGAGAACCAATAACATCCCAGGCTGCATTCTACACAAACTCAGGCATAAACATGCAGGACCATTAGGCACCCTATTCAGCCAAAGCCTGAGTACCGGCTTTGTCCCAGCCGAGTGGAGGACAGCCACTGTCATCCCTTTACACAAAAGTGGACCATTCACTGATCAAGGAAATTATAGACTCATTAGCCTAACTAGCCTGATCTGCAAGGCTATAGAATAGATTATCATGGACCTCATTAACAGGGACACTGGCAACCTCCAAACACTCGACTCCCCCCACTGTTTGGCTTTGTCAAGGGGAGGTCATGTCTGTTAAATATGGTTGACTTCTTTAAGACAGTCACCAAAGCCATGGATGAGGGGAAGACAGACCACACCGCCTATCTTGACCTGGCCAAAGCCTTCAACAGTATTCCCCACTCGGGCATAGTAGATAAACTCTCTCAACTAGGCATCAATCCATATGTTACCAGATAGGTAGCAAACTGGCTCACTGATAGAACCCACCTAATAAAAATAGGGGAATCTACCTCAAGCAGTAGACCCGTAATGAGTGGCATACCCCAGGGATCGGTCTTGGGGCCTCTGTTATTCAAAATATACTTCTCTGAGGTGCAGGCCAAAAACAGTGGGCTATGGATGATCAGGTTTGCAGATGGCTGCAAGCTGGACACAGTCATCAATTCCCCAAGTGATGTGAATGCCCTCCAAGAGGGTCTCACCCAAACAAATGACTGGTGCCAGAAACATGGCCTCAAGCTGAAAGCTAAAAAATGCATCATCATCTCCTTTGGAGAGAATGATGTTCCCACATATTATCACATTAATAACAATGTCCTAAGTACACAATCAATAGTGAGGGATTTGGGGACCCAGGTTGATAGCAACCTGACTTCTGACTATCATGTTGCTTCCGTTGTATGGAAAGCTTTCTACATGGCCTACTTCATAAGTAAGGGTATCTCATCCAGGGACAAAGAAATCATAACATCCCTGTATTCTTCCCTTATAAGGCCAGTTATTGAGTACAACACCCTCTTCAGCATGTACCTCACAAAGCACATGCATCACCTGGAGAAACCACAGTGGTTCCTCATCAGGAAAATCCAGGGCCTCAAACATCTGCCCTACACAGATAGGCTAAAAGCCCTGTCCATCTACTCAGTTTCATACAGACTCCTCAGAAGTAACCTCTGTCTGGCATACAAAGTAATCTCAGACCCTGCCTTGATGGGACTGCTGCATATCTATAAGTCAAGCTCCACTTGAGCAACCCGTACCCGTGACCTCAACCTGATCTGTGATATCAATAGGACTTGTTGGTAGGACAGATTTGTGTCCCAGAGACTCCCCCATCTGTGGAATAGACTCCCTCTCCACGTCATGCAGAGTACCTCATTATCCCTTTTTAAGTGCAACCTGGATAACTGGATGGGAAACAGAAAATACACCCCTGGGATTCCGCCTGTATCCCTGCTAGACAGAGACTTTGGGTGCTGACTTGTCTAAACATGGGCTAAACTGTTGTCCAGGCTTATAAGGGCCTCAGTGCCAATAGCCTAGTAACCTCCTATGATCCTATGATACATGCTATTTAAAAGGTGTGACCTATATTACTGGATGAGTATGTCAACAGGTTAAATGGTACTTAGGACAGAGACAACAGATGTTTAAAACCAGAATCATAGAATATTTTAATCAGCATAGAGGAGGAACCACTATCAGTACTCCAGTTTTATACTGCAAGGTGGTACATGAAAGCAAAATTGATTTACTTAAGGTGAGAATTCTGGCTGCACCTGATTTCAACAAGGGGGAATATGGAGAAATCACATTTATCAACTGAGGCCAGATTAATTTTGAGGTATTATTTTTTATAACCACAAACCTTGATTAATCTGCTTTGTTATAGTAAAAAGTATGAAATACTTTATTCTGATGATTTAAAACATAGCTTTGTCTTAACGGTATTGTATAAATTGTATTATTTGAGGCAGTTCCCGTTGTCTGTACATGAACACAATTGATATAATTTTGGATAGGATTACATTTTAATTTGTTAGTTGAACATTTAATTGTATCATTGTGGTTCTATACTCAGACAGTGGATTCATTGTTCCTGAACTCCCTCAGAAGAAGAATAGATAAAGTATCAGGAGACTGTGTAGGAATAATAAAGTCAGAGTTCACATTACATAAATAAAAAACAGTGTAAGAAACTTCTCCTTGTGGAAGATTTTCAAATCATATATATCTAGTTAATCACTGTATATTAATAAGATCAGATAATGGTAGTAGAGCAGCCAACTTAAACTCGTCCTGAGTCAAAAAATAATAAAAAATATAATTTGAAATACTATACAGAATTACTATATTCAAAAGTAATCCAAGCAGAGTAGCAGTCTGTTTCCAGTCAAAAATCATTTATTAAGCACACAGACAAGCGTTCCAAGTAAAACAAAAATAACAGAATAATAGTTTCATCACAAACTTTCTAACTACGTATATACTTTTTATCAGGTATGGGAGTGGTTTATTGTACTGTAAAACACAGTATATTGGTATACATGTTAACAAATTCACATCCCTTCCACCATCAGTATGACATTCGAGCTGGTCCTGCCCTACTTACTAGCTGTCATAATAATATAACCGTTATGTACTTTAAATAAAATTAATAATGAAGTACCAAGACAATATATTACATGGTTGGAAATATATAAATCTTATACTATTTGGCAATCTAAAAAAAAAAAAAAAAAAAATATATATATATATATATATATATATATATATATATATATATATATGGGTCTACTGAAAAAAACAAAAATCCACTTGTTCAGAAATGAACAGTGGATTCTCGGTTACTCAAAAGTGCACTTAAGCAAAAGTGCACTTCCATGAAGATCTGTTCAACGAACCGTTAAGGAACACAGGTGCCGAAGCACACTACAGTGGGGAAAGGGCATTCACATGTTTCCCCACTGAAGTGAGATCTTGGAGTTTGTATATTTAAGTAGGGGGGGTGTGGAGGGCACAGCCCCCCACATGGGGGGTGCAGGGGGGGCTTGACCCCTGCAAAACAATGTTACTGTGTTCTTTATTGGTTTGTTGAACCGATGTTCGTGGAAGTGCACTTTCTCATAACCGCGGATCTACTGTTTATATTCGAAGAATTGAGTTTTCGAATATATACAGTAGACCCATATATATATATATATATATATATATATATATATATATATATATATATAGTATGCAAAAAATCCATTGTGTAAACCATATTCTATTTCCATAACCTATTGTTAACAAAGATCACAATAAACTACTCCCATGCCTGATAAAAAGTATATATATAGTTAGAAAGTTTGTGATGAAACTATCATTCTGTTATTTTTGTTTTACTTTGATCGCTTGTCTGTGTGCTTAATAAAGAATTTTCGACTGGAAACAGACTGTTTACCCTGCTTGGATTACTTTTGAATAGTTAATAATTCTGTATAACATTTCAAATTATATGCTTCTTCAGGGTGAGCAGTCATGGCAGCATCATCTGCAAACAGCACCTCTCTGATCAGTATTGTCCACACCTTGGGCAAGGTTGAAGAGATTACCAATGCTTCTAGTGTGGAGGGATATACCATCTTTAAACTCATTAAAGGCATGGAACAATAACAGGGAGAAAAAGATGCCGAAGAGTGTTGTAGCAAGTACACACCCTTGCTTCACTCTGCTCCTGATTTGGGAATGGGCCCAAGAAGGAGCTATCATATTGTATGACACCATGCATGTCATTGTGGAAGGATGTAATCATCCTCAGGAGTCCAATCCTCTGGAGCAGGGTGAAGAGGCCTTTCCTGCTGACCAAGTTGAATGCCTTAGTTAGATCAATGACGGCGATGTACAATAATTTCCTTTGCTTGCAACATTTTCTTGCAGCTGCCTTAGTGAGATCATCATGTCGATCATAGACCTTTCCACTATGAATCCACACTGTGCCTCAGGTAAACACATTCCACAAGTGACTGCAGCCTGTTTAGAACTGTGCGGTAGAAGGCCTTCCCAACAATGCTAAGGAGGGATATTCGATGGTAGTTGTTGCAGTCAGTTCAGTCTCCTTTGTTCTTATACAACATGATGATGCTGGCATCATGCATAGCCTGGGGCGGTGTTCCTTCCTGCCAGCACTGTAGCAGGAGCTCATGCAGTTGGCCGAGAAGAACACACTTCTTGCCAACATCAATGAGCTCTGGGGGAATGCCATCCTTTCCTGGAGCTTTACTGCAGGCAAGGGAGTCAATGGCTTTATTAAGTTTTTCTACAGAGGGTAGATCATCAAGCTCTTCCATGATAGGGAGAGGGGTTGTGTTTTTGACTGCTGCATCGGCAACAATGGTCTCCTTTGATTAGAGCGCCTGGTAATGCTCTGCCCATCTCTCCATCTGTTTACCTCAGACTGTAATGACTTCACTTAAGGCAGACTTTAGGGACAAGTTGGATGCTGTGACAGAGATTCAGCCAGTAGTCACTGGCACATTGTCGAGTGATCTGCTGGGTGTCATTTCTGGCCTTCATGAGTGCAGCGGGAGTCACCTCTGAAGTCTCCCTCCTGTAGTTGAGCAATGCTGCTCACTTGGATGTGAGTGCTGGTTCACTCTCAGTGATTTCTGCTTCAAACCAGTCTGGGTTCTGCCTCTCTCTTTTACCAAAGTTATCCATGGCAGAGTTGTAAATGGTGTTACGGATATGGTGCTACCTTGCTTTGACACTGCTTTGTGGGCAGTCCTTAAGGGCCTCTGTAATACAATTAGCAAAAAACTTGCATCCTGGCAGTGTTGATATGAGAGCATGCTTTCTGCTTTGAGCAATGGATTTGTTTGGGCTGGAGATACACCTTGATGCCAAACAGGGAGTGATCAGTGTTACAGTCAGTCAGCACTGTGATAGCTGTGGGTGACAAGGACACAGTTTAACAGGTGTCTTCTAGTGACAGCAAGATTCAGCTGGTGCCAGTGATGGGATATACATACAAACATTTCAAGCACAAGCATTAAAGCCCTTCTTGCCTGCCAATATACCAGAACAGATGTTCCCATAATAAGCATCCTGGCTGTTCTTAAAAATATCTAAAGCAGTGCTTGCTTTAATGTAGTTTGGGAGCCTGCTCCATGTATCAGCTGCTCTCTCAGAGAACCAATTAGTACTCCTATCATTCCTATACAGTCTTCCACAAAGGTTGTCTGATGATTGTCTGCTATTTCTGATAACCCCAAACATTCCCAGAGATAGTTGTCTTTCAATTCCCTGTATACCTAAATAGTCTCCCCTTAAATATCTTTATGAAACACACTGTACAAGCTCATATATTTTAGTCTTTCATAATAACTTAAATTGTCATATCCACAGATGCCCTTTGTGTATTTCTGTCTACTCTTTCCAGTTTACTCATGCTTGTTTTCTTATAAGGTTTCCATATTGTTATTTCATACTCAAGTTTGGGTCTATGTAACCAACAAACAATGACTTTATCATTTCTGATTTCATAGACTATATATCTAAATGAGTAAGGGTCTAGTACAAAGCCCTGTGGGACACCCTGACTGTAACTTAAAATTTCAACTGTCCAATGTCTGTATGATACATGTCTTGTCCTATTTGCAAGCCATGCAGTTATCTATCTTATCAACAGTACATTAATACCTAGTTGTTCTAATTTATTGATCAGTGTTTGGTGTATGGCCCTGTTAAATGAGTGTGTCTTTCGGTTTTCCCGGTTAGGGGTTGTCACAGCGGATCTCCGGTCCACTAATGATTGGTAGTGGATTTTTACGTACCGGGTTACCAGCCCTGACACACAACTACGAAGGCACGCCCCATTCACATATGCCTCCACACAGAAGACGCTCTAGCTGAGATATAGTCCTGTTAAATACTGAAGTTAAATCTATATAAATTATATCACAGGAGAATATTTCATTCATAGCTGTTATTATATTCTTAAAGGACATCATGTTACAGGTGGTAATTGATCTATTTTCAATATATGCATGCTGATACGTGGTTCAAGTCTCAGCCTTTTCAGTTCTGGTAATATCCAATATTACCATCTTCATTCTTTTGGCATAACATGAAAGTAAACTTTGTTTGTCCTACTCCCCATTTTCCCTTAAAGAGAAGTTTAACAAGTGTATGTCTCCAGTCTTGAAGAATCCCATATCTATATGGCTTAGTAAACAATAGATATAACTGTGCTGTAAGTTCTTGCTGAAGTGTTCTCTGGTCACTATTCCTAATTCTGCCTCCTCCTTGTGCTTTGTTTGGATCAAGTTTCCATAGTTCTTTTTCAGTATAATCTTATTTGATTTCAGTGTCTGAGATTACCTGGATGTCACTAGGACAATTTATCACCCACTTACTGCAGCCAAACTGTTTTTCATATGATTTTTTAAACACATCTATAATCTGTGTCTGAAAATAAATTTTGGAGACTACACAAAGTGTAAAATTTTATGGCCACATCTTATTATCTATATAATGGTTTCCTATTATGCTCAATATCTTTGCACAATTTTTCTTCAAAATTTGTCTTATACTGTTTAATTTGTCTGTCCAGCATGCTGATTTCAGTTTTTAAAGTTGTAGTTCAACCTCTTTTCCATTTCTTATATTGTCACTCACCTTAATCATGAATAAATAGTTTAGTATTCAATTTATATGACCATGCCTTAACCTCGGCTGAGTCCTCTTTACTGGACAAAGGGTTATCTTTTATCCCTTCGACAGGTACGGATGTGACTGTTTTACTTACCGACTTGAGGATGTTTAGGCGTAGTGTTGCACTGAAATTGTTGCATATGAAGGATTCTGTTGAACATATCGGACTTGGTTATCCTTTGAAACGTAAGAACTTGTATAACCCTATTCTACCGGCGCATGTTGATAGTTTTGTTAAAACTTGTGAGAGGGATATCTACAAGAAATTTTATAATAAAAATGTGCGTAAATGTTCCTATTTTAATTTGAATGCTAGCCAAAGGGAGGCCTTATGGTCTTTACAAAATAACGCTGATGTGACTGTTGGACCAGCTGACAAAGGTGGGGGGATTGTTCTTATGAACCGTGTTGATTATGTTAATGCTATGTATGAGTTGTTACAAGACGCAGATTCTTATGTTGCTATTGATGCTGTATATTTTATGGATATTGTTAGACAGGTTCAAGATAATCTTTATGATTTGTTAATGTGCAGGCAAATTAACTATGAGTTATATTGCTGTTTGTGTGTGGAACATCCATTCATTCCACACATAAAGGGCTTACCGAAAGTGCATAAGTCCCTATGTTCACCTCCTATGAGGCCTATTGTTGCAGGTGGTGGATGGGTGACTGAAACCATGTCTGTTTTCATAGAGAAAAAACTGGGACCAATAGTGAAGGGAATATCCACCATCCTGAAGGATACTATTCAGTTATTAAATTATATAGATCTATATACTAAAGAACCTTTGCCCCCTGGATGTATATTGGTGACACGATGTAAAAAAATCTATTCCCCTCCATACCTAATGAGTATGGCCTGGAACCTATTAGGGAGATTCTGAATGGCATAGATATGATGGGAAATAATGATGTAATATTACTATGCACATTGTTGGATATGGTTCTTTCCAATAATGTTTTTATGTTTGATGGTCAACTCTATTTGCAGCAATGGGTTGTCGCTATGGGCACCCCAGGCATGAATTCTTATGCCAATTTGGTTGTACACTATTGGGAGAAGGTGTTTTTGTTTAATTGTGTTTATTATCCACATGTCCGACTATATAGGTGGTTTGTGGATGATATTCTTTTATTCTGGGATGGAGGACACTCTGACTTATGTGATTTTATTGATTACCTGGAATCCACAACTGACTTTTTGAAATTTACGATGACATCTTCTATGTTTAATGTGGATTTCCTAGATGTCACTTTGTACAAAGATGATTCTGGTATCATAACTACAGGTTTATATTGGAAACCTTGTTGGAAGAATAGTCTATTGGAGTTCAGTAGTATGCACCCCAGATTTATATTTACCAATATAGTTAAAGGGCAATGTTGTAGAATGAAAAGGATCTGTAGGGATCCTAATAATCTAAATATCCAGGTGGACTTTTTAGATCGCCTGTTTGTGGACAGGGGCTATAGTAGGTCTATATTAGACAGGGTTAAGAGTGAGGTCTTTGGTGATTGTGAACTATCAGGAGTGGTATTGGTAAACATTTTAAGGGTAACAGACTTTGTTTTACTATGACTTATGCCAATGAAAATGCTGTTATGATGGAAATTGTTAAGTGTAATTGGCATGTACTTACTATAGATCCCACTACAGCTAATATAGTTGGAGAGACACCATGCTTTGTTTATAGAAATAATTTGAATTTAAAATGACTCTTGTGTAAATACAAAGTTAAACGTGTTGAAAGTGTAGGGGGTCTAAGACCTCGTACCTTCCCCTGTGGACATTGCAATATGTGTAGAGTGATATCTATGACACAGTTTTTCAGACACCCTGTTTTGGATTTTAAATTCTTTCCTAGGTTTAGTGCCACATGTGATAGTACCAATCTGGTATATCTTGCCAGCTGTAATTGCTGTGATTGCTTCTACATTGGCAAGACCTCTAGGAGGTTAAAGGATAGGATATACAATCATCTTTATGATATGAAGAACCTGAATTTACAGAATGCTTTGGCAAAGCATGTTGCTGTATACAACATGCACACCTTCAACGTTATGGTTCTACAGCTTGTCAATAAGAACGTAAGAAGGGGTAATTTAAATAACCATCTTGAGTCTGTGGAGTTAAAATGGATATTCAGACTATGTGCCCATATCCATCCTAAACTAAATAATTATGTGAGTATAAAACCTGCACTAGAGGCACGTCCCTTTAAATAAATAAATAAACAAATAAATAAATAAATAAACAAATTACTAAGGTGATAGCCTTTGTTGCCTTGCACTTTAAAGCCTTTAGAGTTTCAATTGATTTGGATTTTAATTAATTAATTAATTAATTAATTAATTAATGCTTGTTATTTTATTAATGGGCCGGATATGCCACTATTTAAACTGAGTTGTTTGCTTCCTTTTTTGAAATCTGATGAAGTGTGATTTATTCATGTGAAAGCACTTATCCTGTTGTCTTATTTATTTGTGGAATAAAATTGGATTTTAGAGCCTTGGTGGTCCTACCTTGTTGTTTTTATTTGATTATACACTGTCTTCTGGGTCTGGACCTTTGGGCAGCAGTTTGCATTTTTATATTTATATGTTTAATCTGTCTGTCCAGCATGCTGATTTCAGTTTTTAAAGTTATAGTTCAACCTCTTTTACATTTCTTATATTGTCTCTCACCTTAATTATGAATCTTGTTCTCAGGGAAATATATTCTCTTGATGTTGTGTGCTTAGGTCCTGATGTTAAACACTGTTTTGATGTTTTGCATTCAAAGAATTTCTCTTTCAAAACTTTCCACATTTCTTCTGCATTTCCTCCACTGAATGCATCACTGCAGTTAGTTGTACATAGTGACTGTTCTGTTTGAATATAATTTATTATTAATCTTCTGTGCATTGGTTTATATTTCAATTTGGCAGAATTGTCCAGCAACAAATTAACCTTTATAACCCCATGATCACTGCACATCAACAGTGGTAAAACTTGACATGAAGTAACAGTAATTTATTAAGGAACACAAAGAATGTCTAGTATGTTCTGTTTGTTACCTGGTAGGCTTTTTTACAGTCTGAAGCAATTTTTCTTCATGGACATATATTGAGAATAATTTCCTTACTAATGTTGTTGAATCAATATTATTTAGTCTGCTTCAGGTAAATTTAAGTTCCCAGCCACTGTTATTCTTCCCCTCTGTGTTTCTTGCAAGAAATATATGAATTCCTCTAGGTCATCAGCACTTGACATTGGTGGTCTATACACTCCAATAACTGTTACATGTTTCAGGTTTGTCTTTATTGTTATAGTTACACAATCTATAATATTGGTGTTATCACTGAACATGTAATAATCACAGGTCTCATAACTTTTGTCAGAATGTCTGTTACAGTAAAAACATTTAAATCCTGACATAACTGGTTGATTTCCATTATGTTCCTTAACCATATTTTACAAATAACAGCATCAATCTTTTAGGAACACAGCACATTTTCCAATAAAAAAACTTTATTATTAATACTCCTAACATTAACAACCATCAGTTAAGAATCAAATGTTGTTATCTGTGAAATGTTACATTTTTCAACGTGGCTAAATTAATGCCTTATGTTTGTCAAATGTTGCAAAATATCTGCTGCAAAAAGTCTCTTCCCTGATCTTGACAAGTGCAAGTTATCGTATCTAAACACGTCTGCACAAAATTAGGCTCTGATGAGCTAGACATTTCCATTTTTTTTAAATGGGACATTTTTTTCATGTAGGTATTTACCCCCCCAATTTTTCATTCATAGTGACCTGATGCACCTTTCTGTATGTGATTTGTGAAAATTATGTCCCAATACCTGCACAAGCTATGCTATCTAAGAATGCTGTAATTTCGCTACTAAGAGTCTAAGACTCCATGCAGATGGGATCATTAGAACTGACATGAATAAAAACAGATCTGTGTTTCCTTACATTAAGGCATTCTTAGGCCTGTCTGACATCATCTAATTTTCCTCCTGGGAAACATAACACTATTCCATGTTCATTAGCTTCTCTGCAAATTTTAGTATCAGTTCTTCTAATAATTGAATCTCTAATTACAAAAATATCTTTTCTGATCGATCTGAAGAATCTTCAACTTCTGATTCCATGATATCTGCTTTATCAATTGCTACAAAGGAACAATCTTCATCACCATCATTGTTTCATTGCTGAGTACATTTACAAGCATACAATTCTCATCCAGCTGACTTTGTACATCCCCAGCTCGAACCATACTGTCTTTCTCTTCTTTTTTTCTTTTCTTCTATTCTTCTATCCTTACACAGTCACTATTGATTTCTTCCTTTTCACCTTTGCCATGCTGATTTTTTCTACCTTCTCTTTTGGAAAAATGATACATTTTTATGTAGCCTGACGTTTTTCATGTTATCATTTCCTGTAATCTGTGTGTTACATCACAAAGCAATGCATTTTTTTAGCTTTACATTTATCAGTTTCTTTTTCTTCTTTGTTATTTTGTGAAATTATTCTCTCTTTGTATTTTTTATGTTTTCTATATGCACTGAATTCTCAGATTGCTGACTACTTGTATCCAGAATTACAAAGTTGTCAGTGGTATTATCTTGTTCAACACGGGTTGAATGAATTTAATAGACAATAGACATTTCCTTTCCTAAATGTGTTCTATTTGCTCTTTGTCTGATATTATTTATCTCACCAGCCAGCAGTGGCAGCTGGTGACTTCAAATTAAAGGAGGGCTGCAGGAGACAGTGGAGTGGGTGGGGCCAATGGGAAGGGGCGTGGGCAACTAGAAAGGGGGTGGCGCTATGCTCAAAACCACAACAACTGGAACTTTAATTAAATACGCTGCCCTGGGTGCCAAACAGTCATTACGAGAGTCCAATCAAGACAAAATGAAGTTTAGAAGAAAAAAATATTTCAATGCATTGGCTACATGACAACTTACTTAATATCCAGATGGAAACAGGTTGTGAGGCATGAACAAATAAATTACTTTTTAAATGCATTACTGAAATCAAGTATAAAAAAACAAGCAGCACTCAACTCAAACCACTTCTCCTTGCACTGCAGTTCTAATTATAATTTATATTCAGCTTTATAAAATTACCAAGTAACATGCTGAAAAGTAGCAATCTCTGTGATACCCCCCACTTGTAAAAATGTTTTTTATCCAAAAAAGACCTGCTGCCTGACACAACTATCTACTTGTTTCATGGGGAAGACATGATCAAAGTAAAAAATGAACAGCAAACAAGAAACAAGCTCAAGATAAATTGCTTAAAGGATTCCTGCACAAGTTATGGACCACACATGATAGATTGGCATTCTGTTTAGTTTATGGGTAAGCCTGCAAAGATGACTGCAAGTTTCCAACAAAAGATGACTGCAAGTCTCCCAACAAATGTAATGAGCTTCTGAAAATACTGTAATCCTGTCCTTTTATTACAAATACTGTCATATGCATTTCAATACCCAAGGCTTATACATTATCTAGTTATGTAAATATTCTTGGCAGGGCAACAACGAAAAGGCTTTCAATGCTGGTAATTCTTTAACAGTATGCTTATTAAAGCTTACTTGCATTTTACAATCTCCGACAAGCTTACCTGATGGTCATTAAATCATTGCTACTTAAACAGAGCAACGGAGCACTGTGACAGCATGCATTTCCTGAATAACAAGAAGCATAAATCAACAGTATAAAAATATGAGAAAACCAGAACATTCTACAAAATCAAGGACAGATGAAAAGCCACGGTCATACTTGTGGTCTACCTTGGATGGGTGAATACTCTCCACACTTACACTGCATAACTGCTTCTTGCCTTCCTTGGACACATCCAGAGCCACTGCAATGGGGAGTGGAGAGCAACAAATATGTCACAATTTGAAATGTCTCTGGCTGACAGTGATGGCTCTGACACTCATACCTCTCAACTTCAGAGCAAGAAATCTGGACAAAGCCATACATAGAACTAGAAGTGGGACACAAGCCCAAAAATAAGAACAATTTTTAAATATTTCTCTTATTAACTTAGATAATAGAATAGTAGTAGGTCTTGCATTAGTACGAATTTTCTGATGGGTATGAAATCTGAAACTCAAATGTCTGCCATTATTTTCTAACTTCAATCTTTAATGACTTGCCACTAATTTGCCAGAAAACCACAATTTTATGAAAAACAGACCAAAAATGTGATGCAAAAATATAAAGTTGCCACACAATACAGCTGGGAACCTGTCAAAAAAGGGACACCTTTTTAATATTAACACTGTTAACTTGAGCAGCTAACAAAATAAGAGCATCTACATGTATTTCTGAAATAAAAGTAATCTATAACTCTGAAAAAGCCAAGAAGCACCACCAAAAGGCAAAAACTACTGTGGTATCGATAAAATAGTGAACTATCATAAACGTATAAGGTTCACAGTAGTTAACCACGGCACTGAATTTCTGGAACCACAGTTCAATAAAAACAAATCACGAGCACAAACCAAAGCAGTAGTTCACCGCTTCATTGGCTCACAATTCAATAGAGAGAATGCTATACGAAATCCGACTGATGTGGACTTCTGCAAACAGTCCAAGTTTAATAAATGTTAGCGCTTTCACCTTACAGGCTTCATCAGACAATGTTGAGCCAGAATTGGGGACAATGGAGAGGTTTGGATATTCCCAATTCTACAAAGCGATTTGCACATACCTCTCAACCTCTTAATGCAGGAAATCTGGACAAGGCCAAATATATTGGGGGAACATAACAAACACTACTAAAAATTGCTCTTGTATAAACTTAAGACAGTTGATAGAATAACAGGTCTTGCATTAGCATGCATTTTTCTGAAGGTTATGACATCTGAAACTCAATGTCTGTCATTTAGTGACTTCATTCCTAAATGATTTGCTAGAAAACCACAAATTGTATGAGGAACAAACCAAAAATAAGAAGCAAATATTGATTCATTCTGCAAAAATATGGACAACTGAGAGGTATAGTTCAACCGGGGCTGTCTGAGTTTGCTACCCCCCCTCACAAAATCATGGTCGAATGGAGCCTCCCCCCGTAGCCATTCCAATGTCCCATTCCTTGGTTATTTTGCTCCATTTACCATAAACACTGTAATGTGCATACTGCTTTACTTCTGCGATGATTTAGATTTCATTTGAAAGTTTTATTTTGCATTTTACAGCACAAGCCCTAATAGATATCTGTTAAACAAAGCAATGCAGTCTCACAATGAAAATAGACTTAGCATTAAAACTTCTCTGCCCTTGAAACTCACATGCATTGAAACAGCATTGAAATCCACATTCAAAGAAAATACATTTTGCCAGTGGCAGATAAAGATTAACTCTGGGCTGTTTTCAAAATCTTAGGCCCCTTGAACATGAAACATACACATGCTCTTTGATACACCTTCCTGACTGTATTACATTATATTCCTTGTACAATACAGTACAGTTGTTAGAGGGCATTTTAAATTTATTGTTTTGAACATTTTTCCAGTAAACAATGAAACAAAATGCATACACTAATGACAAAACTACCCAATTCAGAACATTTCCATCATAAAAAGTCTACTCAACCTTCTATAGTCCACCAGTATCAGTAAATATGCACAATCTCTGAAGTAGTAAAATCCACATTAAATAAATCTGTAACTAATAAAGAGGTTGCTGCTAGCAAACAACTTTGTATGTCATTGTTTCATCTACAAATAAAGTACCTGTTGCCCTTGAAGAATAAATTGCCTATGTTGCATGCATTAAAAAAATGATAATCTAGTAATACCACAATAGGGAATGGATAGCAAACTGATAACAGGTTCATAGTTACTAGGTATCTTTGCCAAAAAGGACTGCAGCATCCACCCTCTTTACAACACAGTACAGTATCAGCAATGCATCTACCTACTGTGGGAGTAGAACCCACAGCCTTCTGCATCAAAAGCAAGTACACTACCTGTTGTGCTATTAACAATTCAAGCAGACTTAGCATAAGCAGCACTAAACTTTTGTTCCCCTGCAGCTCTCAGCTCCTTGTAAAATCTACTTGACACTCAGCTGTCTCTCTGAACTTTGTAGCACAAGAAATCTGGAAAAAGCCAAAATTTATTGGGGGGAGGGGGACAAAAGGCCAGAAACCAGGGACACATTTTAAACATTGCTTGTATAATGTTGGAAAGTTGCTAGAATAAAATGTTGTATCACCATACATTTCACTGCCACATCTTGAACCCAGGGGACCCTGTGCAAAACAGTCAGAGCAACATACCACTATGCCAAATCAGCTGGTTTGTGAAAGAGGAAGATGGAAACTTAAATTGCTACCATTTAGTGAATACAGTTCTCACCATAGCATAGCTGTCAACCTCTTAGCACAAAACACCTGAACAAAGCCAATAATGGGTGAATACAGCCCCCAAACATTCAGTGAATTCAGTTCTCACTATAGCTCTCAACCTCTTAGCAAAAAACACCCGGACAACGCCAGTAATTGGGGAATATAGTCCACAAACATATTCAGTGAATTCAGTTCTTACCATAGCTCTCAACCTTAGCACAAAACCTGGATGAAGCCAATAATGGGGGAATACAGTCCCAAAAATAGGGACAAATTTCAAATATCCATCTTATACACTTAGAAGATTGCTAGAATAAAAGCTTTTGTGTTACCATGCACTTTCTGAAGAATATGAAGTCTGATATTTAAATGTGTGTCATTTTTAACATTTGTTAACCAGGAAAGTCTGACTTGGAACAAAAGCTAATTTTTAGCAGTGGCCCAGGGAGAAACACTCCAGACAGACACATGTCATTGTAAGATGGGAGGACACTAGAGGAAACAAAAACAGGGAGGGCATACAGATTCCACACAGAAGGTAAGGCCCCCCAGCCAAGAATCAAACCAGAGAACATGTAGCCGTCAGGCAACAATGCACCAGTGCACCAATGCACTACTGGCTTTGCAAGGACACAAAAATACAGAAACCACAGATTTTATGAGGAACAGAACAAGTATGAGGGAAAAATCTGCAACATTTTTACAAATGGTGGTGGGTAGGGAATACAGGCTCTTGCCACCTGGGCCCAAGGTACAGGGTTCAAGCCTTATTCTCTACCCACCACCATGTAGCACCTGGGGCATTACACACACACACACACACACACACACACACACACACACACACACACACACACACACACACACACACACACACACACACACACACTACCTGGAATAGGTCCATTCGTTGCAGCACTAAATCCTTCCACAGCTTTGTCCGTTGGAGCATTAAATCCTTCCCCAGCCATTGGAGCACTACAAGCCCATGAGATGTTCTTCCCCGACGAGACTCCCAGCCTGCCGACGTTGCAGTCTGAGTCCGATCCCTTTCCAGTGACAGTCTATGCAGTTACAACTGCATAGACTTCTGGGATCTCTGCACTTGAATGCTTCTTAATCCAGACTGCTGCTGAGACAGTCTGTGCATGCTCCAGACTGTCTCAGCAGCAGTTTGAATATTGGAAATGCTGCTAGCGTGCATACGTGAAGGTCTGCTACTTGCGATCTTTTTTTTTTATTTTCTTTTCTTTTCTTTTCTTTCTTTTTTTACAGCTGGGTGGGCTGCAATCCGGCAGTCCAATAGCACGGGCCGCCCCTGCCAGCCAGTCATTAATATATATACCAACAGTTCTCTGAGCTGCGCCAATTGCATAAGCGCAATCATATTCAGTAAGTCTAGATTTACTACTAATAATGGTAAGTAAATCATCCAACTTTTGACATGAGGAGCACAGATCGCCAGTGTTATCAGGTGTTACCTTTAAATATACATAGCATTTACTACTTTGTACAAGATACTTGTGCTTTAACAAATCATTAGCAACATACTCATTTAAGGAATCTATATTCAGCTGCAAATAAATAAGGAATTTTAAAAGAAAAGAATAAACAAAATCAGTTACCACAGAATTCAAAGCGAATTATATCAACTTCTATGAGAAAAGTCATATAAACAATATACAACTAAATATTAAATTAAGTACAGTAATGCTGTTGTTCTGACCATACAATTTGTGAAAGTCACACAAAAGCTGGAATTCCTTTACTCACTATCTTCATGGTTGCACCTCTTTTTAACAGTAAAGATCAATAAATCAGAAACCAAGACAGGATTATTTATATAAGTTCTGGACTATCGTCTGTGTGAATGTATAGCTGACTAAAGTTTACCTGTCTAGAACCTGACTATTTCTAACAGCTAGCAGTAAAAATTAAAGGTAAAACAATGAAATATAAATCAAAGTAAATCTTCTTATCTACAGACTATCCCTTCCTTCCAACAAACAGTGAAAAACACTGGTAAAAAGTAAAATATAAATTCAAACAAAACTTCTTTTACCAGTCAACTGCAAACCAAGACAGGATTGTTTATATTTTATTATTACTGCTTGCTGAGGCATTACTGTAAATTATTGTAGAGGGACAAAACCCTATGTATGACTCAGGTGACTCGTGTTCAATTCACTTCTTGGCCACTTGTTGTTAGTGGCATGGGAATGATTCACCTAAGCCAGCTCACTATCTTCAGTAGGAGAAGACAGGGACATGTCATGTTGGTGTGAACGACCTGATAGGTACCTCCCTGGACTACATGAAAAGAGACATGGAGGAGTTCTCCGATCTTGTAATCCAGGCAGGTATGACCCTAGCCCTGAGTGTCATCCTACCTTCTCCTAGAATGATACCGCTGTACAAGGACAAAATGACTGACTTCAACAATTGGCTAAGCTTCTGGTGTCATTCTAAGGGGATCCAGTATCTGTCTGCCTGGGACGACATGGTCGACAGGCCATGATGCTTTGCAGAGATGACCTGCACCTATCGCCCCTGGGATTCCGGTTACTGGCCAAGGCTCTTGCCGCCCCTATAGTGCCCTTTTAGGCAAGGCACAAATGACAAACCCACCACCATGACAGATACAGGCAAGCAAAAACTGAGGGCAATGCTACTCAACACTAGAAGTCTAAACCTCAAAATGCACTCACTCGAGGCACTCCTTAAAATGGAGAACATTGATATCTATGCAGTGACTGAAACCTGGTTCAAGGCTCCAGAGAGCACCCCTGCATTACCAGGATATAACTCATACCATACCTTTCGGCCATCTAACCAGGACCAGAACACCAAGGGTGGAGGTGTGTCCATATTCATTAAGAATAACCACACCTCCAGGCTAGTTGCTCAACATAATGCATCTGAAATTATCCACGTGCAACTAACTCTGGGCAAAACTGCAATCCATATTGTAGCTTGCTACAGATCCCCCACCATGCCCCAGAATTCCCACTCCTCTTTTCTTGATATACTAGAAACTATTAGGGTTCAACCAAACACCCCAATAATGGGCAATTTCAACTACCCCACCATTAACTGGGAAAACTACTCATGTGCCAACTCATTCACTCAATGCTTTCTAGAATTCATAAACTCCAGTGTCCTGGATCACCTTATCCACATCCCCACCAGGGGCAATAATATCCTAGACCTAGTCATTACGAACATGAGTGACCTGTGTTCCACACCTGAAGTCAACTCCTCATTGGCCAGATCCGACCATAAGCTAATCACCATAGATATCCACATCCCGCCCCTACTCTCCATTAAGGAAACCACTTAAAACATTTTTACAAAACCAACTTCATGCTTCTTAAGACAGAAATGGGCAACTTCACAACACCCATGCAGATGAACAATACAGTTGCGACTGCTGAATCTTATACAAATGCACTCTATAAGCACTTACATGAGTGCATGGATCGTGCTATCCCTAGTAGAACCAAGGCCCTATCCTCCAAAAAAGGAAGCCAATTTGGTGGTCCCCTGCTATAAACAAACTCTACAACAGAAGGAAGAAACTGTTGCAAAAGAAAGTAAAATCCCATGAGTGGAGGAGCTCCCTGGTCAACCTCAGTAAGAGCTGAGATCCCTCATAAAATCTTCCAAAGCCAGCTATGAAACTAAGATTGCCACTGACTATAAGGACAACCACAAAGCATTCTATAGCTATGTCAAGAACCTCAGTGGCAACACCCAGATCTGCTCTGAGTTGCAGTACAATGGCATGAAAATTATGGAACCTAAGCTAATCACCATATATATCCACATCCCACCCCTACCCTCCATTAAAGAAACCACTTAAAACATTTTTCCAAAGCCAACTTCATGCTTCTTAAGACAGAAGTGGCCAACTTCACAACACCCATGCAGATGAGCAATACATTTACGACTGCTGAATCTTATACAAATGCACTCTATAAGCACTTACATGAGTGCATGGATCATGCTATCCCTAGTAGAACCAAGGCCCTATCCTCCAAAAAAGGAAGCCAATCTGGTGGTCCCCTGCTATAAACAAACTCTACAACAGAAGGAATAAACTGTTGCAAAACAGAGTAAAATCCCATGAGTGGAGGAGCACCCTGGTCAGCCTCAGTAAAAGCTGAGATCCTCATAAAATCCTCCAAAGACAGCTATGAAACTAAGATTGCCACTGACTCTAAGGACAACCACAAAGCATTCTATAGCTGTGTCAAGTATCTCAATGGCAACACCCAGATCTGCTCTGAGTTGCAGTACAATGGCATGAAAATTATGGAACCAACTGATATCGCCAACATCCTGGCTGATAGGTTCAGTGCTTAGTGTTCAGACCCTAAAGGGTCCATATCCATACCAGAAGAATGCAGTGCCCCTGCAATCACAACTGAGCAGGTAAAAACTGCACTCTCCAAAGCCAAAAACTCAGCATCCGTGGGACCAGACAACATCCCAGGCTGCATTCTACACAAACTTCAGAATGAACTATCCCCCCACCTAAGCATCATGTTCAATCATAGCCTGCCGACAGGCTCTGTACCCACTGAATGGTGCACAGCAACAGTTATAACACTCCACAAAGGGGGAGCCACCATGGACCCTGGGAACTATTGTCCTATTAGCCTGATGAGCCTGGTTTGCAAGGCCATGGAATGTATCATCATGGAACTCATAAACAAGGACATTGGTAACCTCTAAACTCTGGACACCATCCAGTTCAGGTTTGGGAAGGGCAGATCATGTCTCCTGAACCTGATTGACTTCTTTGAAACAGTCACCAAAGCCGTAGATGAGGGTAAGGCAGTTCACACAGCCTATCTTGAACTCACCAAAGCTTTTAACACCATCCCCCATTCTGGAATCACAGATAAACTCACTAAACTGGGTATAAATCCATAGATCACAAGGTGGGTTGCCAACTGTCTCACTGACAGAACCCACACTGTAAAAGTTGCAGACTTCAAATCTGACTTCAAACCTGTGACAAATGTAGTACGATGGGGTTCAGTCTTGGGTCCTCTCCCGCCATATATCAAAAATGAAATAAAATACAATGCAGTTAAAACCTACAAAATGAATACAATTCCAATCACACATTCAAATAAAATATATAGATTTAAGTTTTAACAATGCCATAATACTGACCCTATTATTAAGGCCAGATTTTACACTTGCATTTAGTTTGATTTGCCATTTCAACTCAAGAAATTCAAGATAATGTTCCACAGGCCCACCCTGAAATCCTAGGTCTACGTGTTCAATGGCACAAAATTTAAAATTATGTGTGGGAAACATTTCAATATGTTTAAACAATGCATTTTTGCTGTTCTTTTGTGTTATATCATATAGATGTTTGTAAGCCCTTTGCATCAGGGCCCTCTTGCTTTTCCCCACATAAAAACCATCGGAGAAATCACACTTGGCCAAGTACACCACTCCTTTGGAGTAGCAATAATATTTATTTTTCGGGTAAATGGTCCCAAAGTTCTTAATGTAAATAGTGTGCTTGTCTACCATTAGGTGGCATTGTGGGTATCTACCACATTTAAAACAATCACCACCCTTAGGGATCATCCTATTACATTCAAGCAGGCCTTTAAGTGACATATCTCTCTTGTAAACCACTGTAGGTTGTTCACCTAATCCCCTACTGACCTCATCATCCAAACTAAACATCATCCAGAATTTTCCAATAATATTCTGAATGTCATAAAATTGAGGGTGAAAGGAATAGTAAAAGCTCTAGAAAACCCATCATGATTATTCCTGTCAAAACCCATATCAATAACCCCCATATTGGACAGGAGTCTAACAATTATACAGTTTCTCTCTCTTTGACTTCATTTTCTATTGAGTTAACAGATTCCAAGGGGTACCCTCTCCTAATTAACATACCTTTAAGCATCTCACATTCTCTATTAAAGTCCTCATCCTCAGATGTCATTCTGGCAACCCTGACATATTGCCCCTTCACTAATGCTTTCTTCTGATGTTCAGGGTGCCAGCTTTGAAAGTGCAGCAGTGTATTAGAGTAGGTGGGTTTCCTAAAAAGATGTGAGGTAAAAAATTTCCTCCTGTAATTCTTTTTAATGGTAACATCTAAAAAGTTCAACTTATGATTGTCTTTTGTCATAGTGAATTTCAGAAAATTAGTAGTCCCGTTGATGTATGAGAAAAATTCCACTCTGGAATCACACTAGAGAGCAGGAAAGGGGAATCTCCCAGTCCTGCACTGTAGCTGGATGTCCGATATCATTTGTCAGCCTTTCAATATATATATGTGTGTGTGTGTGTGTGTGTGTGTGTGTGTGTGTATATATATATATATATATATATATATATATATATATATATATATATATATATAAATCAGATTTCTATGTTTTTTAATTGAATTGCACAGGTTATAGATCACATTAAAGATGGGAAAA
>NC_056733.1:778376606-778469106 GCF_019279795.1 Protopterus annectens
GTCCAAGGCTTCATCAGTATCACACCAAAAGTGAATAAGATTGGTTATGGTAGACCTGCCTGAGGAGAACTCCCCTACTACCACCTCTAAGTGCCCAGCAAACCTTCCACCAACACACTTGGATCTCTAACTACTTTATCTCCATAAGACTTAGTCTAACATACCTATAAAATAATTTTTATTATCTACCACATTGTATCCCAAACTCAGTTCATAGTCATGCTTAGATTTCTTAATCTTATGTGTAATTTCTGATGATATTCTCTTATATAAGATATTGTGATATCCTGAAGGGGAAGTCCTTAACTTTTCTAGAACCTCCTTTTTAAATATTTAATTAACTTAGAATTAAACCATGGAGCTGGATGTGATTCATTAGACAGTAGCCTTACTGGGACAAACTTTACTATATGGTGATATATTCTCTTATAAAATTCTATCCACATATTTCCCACTGTTAAACCTTCAGAATGTGACAATAGAAATAAGAAGATGCATTTTGTCACAAAGTATTCCCTTTTTCAGTAACCTTAAGAAGGATAGTTTCTGATTTGTGGCATTTAGTTTATTTTGATGAAATAGTGGGTGACCTTTTCTTAACTATGCCACTTTCTCTTAAGGGAAATATCTGAATTTAAAATAATTATTAAAATCTACATGATGGAAATCTTTGAATGAGTCAGGAGTCACTGGGTCTTTTGCATGTTATCATTGCAAAGTGTGTTGTAGAATTAGAAATTTATCAGATACAAAAATTAATGGTAGAAGATTTATTCCTAGAAACACATTTCACTGTGATTCATGCGGTGTAGTTTACATTATAGGTTGTGGGTGTGATAGCATCAAGTGGTATGTGGGGCAGACAAAACAAAAAGTTAAGTGCACGTTATAGAACACTTAAGTGACATTAGGAACAGCAGTTTTAAAAGCCTTGTAGCTGAACATTTTTACAAGGCTCATGCAAGTTTGCATGCTAGCTTTTTCTTTTGTGTGTTAGCTCAGTCTTTTTTGCATGGGTGGATTTTGTTAGTAAACTAAATGAACTGGAAAGCAAATTGATTCTTAATTATAGGACACTTTACCCCAGAGGTCACAATTTAGAAGTCAATCTGAATTTTTAAATTTATATGGATTTTTTTCTTGTATGAGAAGCATAGATTTGATTTGTATAATTGTATAATGATGTATATGTTGTTTCTTTGTTGCTGTCTTTGCACAATTGTTGAGCACTTTAAGAATAAATCTTGATTTTATATTTAATCAATTATTGATGGGGTTCCAAATGCATATATAAAGTTGTTTTAGTGCAGTATAATTTATCTTATGAAGGCGAATGGCAGAGGTACCAGATGTATGGTTTTTACTGTTGCACTTTTAGTAAATCAAGCTGCTTCTGTCCAGTTCAGTTTGTTTTTTGTTGTCAGTACATTTCAGTAGTTATTTGCCACTTTTAAACCTCCAAACTAATCTTTCCCGTTCTGTCTGCCAATGAAATTGTTAATAGATGGAAAAATCAGCTTTGTAATAAATCTTACACATGTTGGAATTCTTTACTGTTGGTACTGCTTGTGTGAAGCAAAGCTGAAATAAATTACTGTGGCCACTATTTTTATTGTAATCAGACATGTAAGATGTGCACATTTAACAAATGTGGAAATAATTTCTGAGTACAGTGGCCACTGGTGAATACAAATGACTGACCATTGTGTAATTTGCTCAAGTTAAACAATCTTTACTCAGGCTTTGCAGAATTAGTGTGCATTTGTACAAAGCAAATTACAATATTTTACTGTGGGTAATATAATAAAAATCAGACATATGAGGTGTACAAATTGTAATTTTTTGATGAAGATGACAGTGTGTGTATTTATGGGAGTGGGTGCAGTAGATCTAAAAAAACTAATTAGACATAATTTGTTTTACTTTTTATCACAGTCAGACATCAGTATTGTATATAAAATGTGGCTGCCTGTGGTCATCTGGGTACTTGTTTGTAATAGCGACTGATCCTTGACAAAGGCACCACAGTGAGTAGTGTGACCATGTCTTAGTTCTTATTTTTCTAGTTGAGATTTTGGTTGTGATTCTTTTTGAGTGGAATCTGCATATCATCCCTGTCTCAGTGTGAGTTTTATCCAAGGGTAATGGCTTCCAGTCTGGACCCTACCCTCAACTGCATAAAGTATACCTGTGATAATTTATGCTTTTAATTTCATCCCAGTCTAAAACTGGGAGGTACACAGACAGTAACTACATTTTTGAAGGGATAGTTTAGCAGCCACTATTGCAGGTATATATAAAGAAAATGGAATACACATACCCACATCAATACATACAGCTACGTCTCATGGAGCCTTTACTTCTAAGCCCATAAATCAAGCCACCACACAATCCAACATTATGTTCATCGGATGCTCCGTTGTGAGACTCATTCATGTCCCTCTCACTAGGATGAGTAAGTATAAAGTCACAGTCATTTGCTTATCAGGAACTAGGATCCAGCAATTTATGCATGCACTCAGGTCATTAGACCCCAAGTACTAATATGACTTAGTCATAGTCTATGTGGTTGTAAATGACCTGAGACATACCTACCTAAATTATATGAAGGCAGATGTCATGGTGCTCTTGGAATATGTGTCCCACACTGGTATGAGCGTAGTACTGAGCTGTATTTTACCTTCTCCAAGGATGATGCCACAATAAGAATAGAAGATGACTGACTATAATAATTGGCTTAGTTTTTGGTGCCATTCTAAGGGTGTGCAATATTTGTCAGCATGCTTTACCAGAGATGGTCTGTACCTCTCCCCTCTAGGGTTTTCATTATTAACTAAAACATGGTCCACCCCCTTAGTGACTATTTTAGGCAATGCCAAAATGAAAGTGCAAATCAAAACCAAGAAAATCTTAAGGTGTTACTACTCAGGGCTAGGAGTCTAAAACGAAACTCTATTTACTTTAAGCTCTCTTCACCGTACAGAATGCAGACATCTATGCAGTCAATGAGACATGGTTTTAAGCCACAGAGAACACACTGGCAATGCAAGGTGTTAAATAAAAACAATGATAACAACACAGGAGGCTCATATGCAAAAGTTTACTAGTGTACACCAGGAGGCAAAAAACCATACAAGTACAGAGTTTTGTCTGACATGATGCAGGAAATACACAATTTTATATAGTCTTACATTCAAGCTGTGCCCACCTTACTGACGTGGTTAGTCACAGGGCACCTACATCACTATGGTCTACAATATTCTATTCATAAGAAAAGCTGATGTTATACATTTTAAAAAGTTTTCCCATGGGAATAATACAGCCTTGCAAAGCACCTGGTTAGTTATAATGTCTTTCTGTAAATGTTACTCTTTCAAGGTTTCAGGCCTGTTCGAATACAATAGTTGGTTCAATCTTGTAATACACTTCTTTGTTCTTCTTGCAACATTACTTCAGCAGCTGTGTCTTTATCTTGGTAACATTCACAAGGCCAATTATCTCAGAGGAAGGAAGAAGATTTTCAATGCTTTATACATTTAATTTCCTGACCCAGCAGATAATCATTAGTGAAAAACATAAGCTTGCTGAGCTGGCTACTGCCAGGGTCAGAGTTCAAATACACTGCAGCTCCAAAGCTTCAAGCAATTACATGTAAAATCATTCTTATTGCCATATTGTAAATAGAATAAAATGCATTATATACTATTTGCTTTTAAACTAGCACTTTATACATGTTCAAATACATATTTTTCTAACATTTTCCTACCTTTTAATACTTTTTATTCTATTCTGAAACATAAACAATGTTATATCGTCCCCTAGCCTTCTCCTTTAAGGACTTTTAACTAGGCAAGTCATTTAGTTTATATTTCGGAAAAAAGTTTCGTCTGGAATCAATAGTTCCAATTCAATGTCTTGGTACAAAGTTTCAGTTACAGATATATCAACAAAATCTTTGACTAATCTTTTCATGCAGGGGATCCCACAACAGACACATGCTCCTAATAGGAGCAGACCAACACAAATAGCAATCAAAATATTCATTAGGATAGAACCCCACCCACCAAACAGACTCTGGAAAAAGTTCATCAGTGGGTTTGGGCCTGGTTCAGTCATGGCCGATACCTGCTGTATTACCTCTAGGTGGTCATTAATCTCGTGTCGATTGTCTGGTATGAACGCACAGCATTCTTTTTTGATAAGCGCGCACGTACCACCTCTCGCCGCTAGGGTGAAGTCAAGAGCCATTCGATTTTGTAGCACAACAGTTCTTATTGCATTCAGTTCATCAGTCACTAGTTTGAGAGCAGAAAATGTTGCATTACTCATTACTTCGAGAAGTTTTGACAGCTTTCTCAACTCCCAGATCGATTTGACTGCTCCATATGCTGGAAATATTCCAGCCCAGGATATAACACTGTCACTCAAGTCCATATGAGTCAATTTCTCTTTATCTTTCACGGAATGATGGTTCTTCCAACCAGCTTCGATTTTTCCCACTGGATTTACAGGTTTTCCGATTGGATCTTCAGGTTTTCGGGCTACATCTCTTACATTTCGTATCTTACCTAGAGGTAATTCTGCAGTATGCCTTATAGCCGGAACCAGATAACCCAAAAAACAACTGCCGGACCAATTCTCAGGTAGCCATTTGTATGCCTTTTTCCCACAAACAAAATAACAGTTTTCTACTTTAGTACTGATGCGGGTTAATTCTGAATGAAACATTTTCTTGTCTATAACAGACAATTGTTTATGCAAAACAGGATTTCTCTGCACATCACTTAATGTTGTTTTCATTAAGCTCAAATATGAATCATAATTTGTGTTACAAACAGTGCCTTTATCTTTAGCTTTAATATAGCATTTATAAGATATAGTTATGTTACAGTTACTCCAACCCACTTGGAGTGTATCATTCTTATAGAAACATACAATTCCCCTCTGTGTAATAGGCAAATACAATGCAATTTTGTCCTGTGATCTTACAGATCCTGTATCAAAAAGTAAATTCTCCCAAGTCTCATTTATCCCCAAGGGGACAGCGGACATCAACAGTCCTCCATATGCTGTTGGTATAGCAGTACAAACCCAGCAATTTGATACGTTCATAGTCTCTACATATACACGCTTCATAGCTAGGTATGTGTTAAAGTTTGGATGCCAGTCTATAGGCAGTTCATCACGTTTTTCCACTTTCACTTGTGTGGTTATATGTAGGAAAAACCACAACAAAAGGAAGGTCATCACAATCATAGTCAATAAATGCATAGTCAACAAGATGATTAAACAATATCTTCGGGGTTGATCTGTATTTTTACTCATTTTGCTCTTGGCCATCCTGCCTTTGTTGTGTATCAGTCACAAAATGTTTATCAAGTTGAAAATTCTTTACTGGTTTACAGTGCGTCAGGTGGACCCAGGACGACCTCTCAGCAACTTTGACTGCAGTAGGCGTCACCAACAGTACCTGGTATGGTCCTTCCCACTTTGGACTCGCCCAATTCTTCCTCTTCGTAACCTTCAACCACACCCAAGACCCCGGAGTCAGCACTGCTTCCAAAGGTCTGGTCTGTCTTTTATCTGAAAAAGAGTTCAACTGCAAAACAGTTTAATTTGTTAACAGTTTCCTCATATAGTTAGCTAATGAGCTGTCAGCCTCTAGTTCTGCAGGCATGAGAGCTTTCCACTGTGGCACATAATATGCCCTTCCGAATATCACTTCAAAGGGGGTCAAACCCTTTACATTTGGAACTGTTCTCATGCTCATCAGTGCCAAAGGCAAACAGCAAATCCAATTCTTCTGTGTTTCATCTAATATCTTCCTTAGCTTGCTTTTTAAAATTCCATTGTACCTTTCCACCAGTCCTGCAGACTGTGGGTGGTAAGCACAATGATTCTCCAAGGAGATCCCAAAGAATCTCCCGAGTTGGTGAATCATCTGATTAACAAAATGTGTACCATTATCACTATAGATTCTTTCCGGTATGCCAAATCTAGGAATTATTTCTTTTATTAGGGCCTTTGCCACTGTTGCTGCATCCGGATTTTTAGTTGGAAAAGCTTCTACCCATTTGGAAAACATGTCTATAATTACTAAACAGTATTTTTTCCCTTCACATTTATTCAATTCTATGAAATCCATACAAATAGTGTGGAACGGATATGGTGGTGTAGGAAAACTCCCTTGCTTGGGTTTGAATGCTCCTTGAGCATGATGTTTGTTACAGATATGACATGCTGCACAAAATTTTTGTGTAAAGTTCGTGAATCCATATGTTTGGAATATTCGATTTACTAACTGTACCATCCCCCCTGTTGAGACATGGCACTGCCCATGGCTCAACAAAGCTGCATATCTAAATAAATTAGACGGCAATATTGTTTTTTTCTCTTTGGAGATATACAGTCCATTTTCGAGGATTGCACCTCGTTTCTCCCATTTCTGTTTCTCTGCTTTTGTAGTTAATGTCTGCATTGTTTTTAACATTTCTAGAGCTAAAATCTCAGAGGGTTGTAATTCCTCAGTTAAAAGTGAAGTTTCTGAGTCTGAGGCTGCTTGCTTTGCAGCTGCATCAGCTCTTGCATTTCCTTTTGAAATTCTATCTTGTTGTTTTGTATGAGCTGAACATTTACAAATAGCTACTTTAGTAGGTAACTGAATGGAATCTAACAAGTTCAAAATAAGTTACGCATGATTAATTGGTTTGCCAGTAGATGTTATCATTCCCCTATTTTTCCATTGCTGTGCAAAAACATGCACTGTAGAGAAAGCATACTGACTGTCAGTATATATGTTCACACATTTATCTTTTGCTAGAGTACAAGCCTGTGTTAAGGCTATCAGTTCTGCTGCTTGAGCAGACAGGTTATGCTGTAAGGGTGGGCTTCTAAAATCTCTGTATCTGTGACTACTGCATACCCTACTAGATTTTTCCCTGTAGGACCCTTTCTGCATGAACCGTCCACATAAAATGTCACCTCGGCATCATCCAAGGGCATATCAGTGAGGTCTTGTCTGGGCAAAGTTATTTGCTCAATTTCCTGCAGGCAGCTGTGCGGTGTGCCATCTACAGGAGTCAGAAGTAACGTTGATGGGTTTAATGTTGTACAACGTTCAATTACCATATGAGGTTGGCTCAGCAGTATGGTCATACATGAAAGATGTCTAGCAGGAGATAGATATGCTATTTTTTCTTGCAGTAAAATTATCGCGACTGCATGAGGCACTCTCAATGTGAGAGGGTGGAACAACACCACTGAGGCCGAAGCCTGTACTGCCATTGCAGCTGCGACTACTGCTTGCACACGTCTAGCTGTGATGAATAGTAAGCTATGGGGCGTTGCTTATCCCCATGCTGTTGCGTCTAAACTGACGTCATGTATCCCTGTTTACAATCTACGGTCTGAAAAAATCTTTTGTGGTAATTCGGAAGTCCTAAAACTAATGATGAAGTTATCAATTGTTTTAGTCTGCAGAAAGCTGTTTCTGCTTCAGGTGTCCATTGTAATACATCTTCTGCTGCCATTGGTGTTCTATATATTAAATCAGCCAGTGGAGCAGATTCTAATGCATAGTTTGATATCCAGCTTCGACAAAAATTAGTCGTTCCCAAGAAGGACATCATTTCCTTCTTGGTTGCTGGTTTAGGTGCCTGTAAAATCACTGTTTTTCTGTCTTCATCTAATATTCTTCCTTCATTGGATATTACATATCCTAGGTATCTAACCTGTTTTCTCCAAAGTTGTAACTTACTTTTGTTTACTTTGTGTCCCTGTGCTGCTAAAAATTTCAATAATGCTATCGTATCCTCCCTGCATTGATGCTGGGTAGGGGCTGCTAGCAAGATGTCATCTACATAAAGTAGAATCTGACTACCTCCTGGTGGGGTAAACCCTGCCAGGTTGCTTGCCATTTCTTGTGCAAATATTGTTGGACTTTCACAATATCCTTGCGGTAGCCGAGTATAGGTATATCTCTTACCCTGAAATGTAAATGCAAACCAGTACTGGCTATCAGGATGTATAGGTATTGAAAAGAAAGCATTACTTATATCTACCACAGTGAAATATTTTTGTTGTGGCTTCAAATCATTCAACAAGGTGTGTGGGTCTGGCACCGTAGGTGCTCTAGGTATTATTGCATTGTTTACAGCTTGTAAATCCTGTACCATCCGCCATTCCCCGTTTGCTTTTTTAACAGGAAATAGAGGGGTGTTACATGGTGAATCAAAAGATTCTACCAGTACTCCTTCCTTGAGTAATGCTGCTATTATAGGCTTGATTCCTTGCTCTGCATCTTTCCTCAAGGGGTATTGTCTTTTTTGAGGTCTAAATGCTGATTTTGGTGTAATGGTTACTGGTCCTGCTGTTCGAATAAGTCCTACATCTGAGTTACCTGTTGACCAAAGAATGTTTGGTATGTCACACAAGGCTTTTTCTTCTTCTTCTAATAAGAATGCTAATCAGCTGTCTTCACTAGTTTGTAAGTGTACAGCTGGATGTGTCTGTGTTAGCCAATTCAATTTCTGATTCTGTATTCCCTGTTCTGATAATTCTAAATCAGTTTGTTTTTCCCATCTTGTTACTTTTTCTCCTAAGTCTGCCCATCTCACATCCTTATTCTTTGTCAAGCTGACATGTGGTAGTCTATTAGATTTGTACAGTGTCATGAATTCCTGAGGTAAAGAACAGCTTACCACACTGTTTCCCTCAGTATCCCAATACAAAGTTCATAATACTAATCTGTTAGCAGGATTTTTGAATAATTCTTGCTCATATTCTTTATCAGGTCCTGGCATGCTACAGTAGTATAGAGTACAATGTAACAAATGCTGTTGGTCAGTGTCAAGGAGGGACCTTACTGATGGCTACATTCATCAGTTCCTCGGTTACTGCCCCTGGACCAGTCGTAACTAGGTCCTGGCTGTACCAGTAAAAAGTTTCACCCTCCGGTCGCACCACAAAAGTATCCATTTGTCTTTGTGCCTCCATACCCTGCATAGTGGGAACTACCGCTATGCCAAATATCTGCATAAGATCTCTTCCCAGTAAGTTTACTGGACATTTTGCAGAAACTACAATTTTACTTTTCTGAGTCATACCTGAAACTGGGTCAGTTATTGCTATATCATGGGAAAGTGGCTCCCTATATAGCTGTCCATTTGCTGCTTTCACTAATATATAATCAGGTGATTCGGAATTTTCTAGTAACTTTGAGGGGTGTATCAAAGTTCGTGATGCTCCCGAGTCACACAAGAATTTTACTTCCCTTCCTTCCACCAGAAGTGTAACTTCCGGTTTTGTGTCTGCCAGATAGAGCTCCAAGCTCAGTAATGCCAAATCTAGAATTTCACTTTCTTCATCCTCTATATCTGCTTGCACTTCCTCTGTTCCTTCCACTACATTTACATTTGTCCTTTGTTTGTTTGCTTTTCCTGATGATTTCTGACTTTCATCACTATCATATAGTCAGTCCTCATCATCTTTATTTTCTGTAGTCACCTTTTTATTTAGCCTGCAATCCCTTGCTAAATGTCCTTTCTTTCCGCATTTAAAGCACTCACCTTTCTTTTTTCTCTCTTCAAAATCTTCTGACCTTTTGTCAGATTGTCTATTTCCCTGGGTATTTTTCTTACCCTTTTTACCTGACTGTACTACAAAGACCTCAGCTCCGTCTTCAGCTGTGAAGACTTGTGTCTTCTTTTTCTTTTTACTATTAAAGTGTCTTTCAGCATGTCTAGCATATTCAAGTAAGGCTTGTAGCCTACTTGTTCGATGATCTATCATATGCTTTGTAATAAAGCTACTGATAGGTGCAATGCAACCTTTCAAAAATGCATTTTTCAGTTGCTGTTCATACGAGGTATCATGTGTTTGATTTTCAGGAATAGCCATACCACTATGGTTATTGAAACATTCCAATAATCTACCATAGTACCCATCTACAGTTTCATTCTCCTGTTGTATGCATTGATTAATACAAGTCCAATCTGCTCTAGGTTTCCATTTTTCAGAAATTCGGTCTGTAAGACATTTCACTCTGTTGTCTAGTTCTGCGTCACTATGTGGGAGTGGTTTAAGCTCTGCATTACGAGGATTCCAGGTGCCACAAATCATGTGCCAGTCTGGACCCACAATCTGTCTAATTACTTTTCTACTTCTTCCCCATTCAAGTGGTAACTTAATCTCATACCTTGCAAATCTTGTAAAAACTTTGTGTAATTAACTTTTGGATGAGGGATTCCCTCTGTAGCTTTCCGAATATCTTCCGGTGTCCATGGTCTATATACTAGAAGAGTTGGGTCCTGCCCTTCCTGTCCTGCCTGAGGATTTGGTACCTCGATTAATGGACAGATTTCTTCCTCACTCTTGTCTAGTGTGTCTCTCCCTACTTGATATACGTCTGTGTCCCCAAGTGTTTTACGTGTCCGGGACCTAGTTTCAATAAGATCTCTAACAAATGGTTTTAGTGCTCTTGTGACTTCAGGATAACGTGGAGGTGGACCAGCTTGTCCTCCTGCTTCATATCCTGAAAAAGGCATTGGAGGGGGCGGAGGAGGAGGAGCCGTCACTATTACTGTATTATTATCCTCTTTATCTAAAAATAACGTCTTAGCATTTTTAGTTTTTTGTTCCCTTCGGTTTACTTCCTCAATCCACCTGTGTGCCTGAGGAATGCCTAATCGCTGTTGTTTTTTTGCCTGACCTTCTGTGTCAGATTTAAGCTGTTTTAAAAGTTTAACTAATGAAATCTTATTTAATTTACCGTCAAATCCGTATTTATTAACCCATTTTGTATAATACCTTACATTATCAGCCCGTTGTAATTGCATATATTTTGCGTCATCAGTTAGGGGCGGATCTCGCGAGTTTTTAGTGCACTGATTTCCCATTCTAAAAGAAAATGTTACGTAACCCTTTTCACCACGTGGTATTTCAGTTCCTTACACAGTTTATCTAGAATAACTGCCTACCTTATTCTGGCGTACAGCAGGGAGACGCCAGTCCTACTGATCCGCAACCCAGGCAGGATAATACACAATGTATAGTGTACGTCAAGCAGTATCCTGTGTAGCAAAAATATATAAATCCAATGGTATTCACTCCGAAAGAGATGTTTAATGCTTTATTTGATCAAAAATAAAATACGTTTTCGCAGTGGTCAAAGCCACCGCTTCCTCAGAACAAAGCAAAAAATATTTTAAAAGTACTGCCAAAACATATATAAGTGGTACGTATGTGGCGTGGCAAGTTGGTTAATTCTATTTAAAGGTACAATAGACCAATACAAAAAATTGCTCACGCCAAATAGTAAATTCATTGACAAAAGCCACAAGTTAAAACTGTTCGTGAACATACTATTGCAAATAGAAAATCAGTACAAGCTTTTAAAAACAATAAGTTGTGCGGTAAAATTCAACACTGAAAACAGAGTAAAACCGTACAAGAAAATGAAAAAAGGCATGAAAGTAATATAAAAAACAATGATTTAACACCAACATTATAGTGTATGCCAGGAGCCGACATACATCATTGCTATAATCACTAAAAACAGTGGTAAAACTGTGTATAAACTTGTACATAAGAAAAAGAACTGATACTTAGAAGAAATTCTAATACTACTATGCAAAAAATAAAAAGAATGTATATACAACAAATAATGATAAAAGTACTGTAGATTGGCAGGAACGGAAGAGCCTGCAGTTCAAACATAACACCACAAAAAGTAGATCAACAAGCTTAACTAGTGTCATCAATTCAAGTGAAATTCAGAATATAATGTTAAAAACATGTAAATATGATACAATATTCGTGTAGACCTAAAACATAAAAAGAATAAGAATACCAATTGTCATCTCTGATTCTATTATTTTTAGTACAAGACTGACAGGTTTTACTCTCATAAACTATGGTTTAGTGCATGGCCATAAAAAAAGGAATGTATCTTGTGTACGTGACACCATTAAAAAATTGTCAACAAGCTAATAGAAAAAATTGTTCAAGTGAGGTTTAGAAAACACATTAAGAACAAATGATTATAAGTCATCTCATGTAACTCCTCAATTTGAGAATACAAGAGATGTTACAATGTTCGTTTAGGCCTGGAGTACAAAAAGAGTTCAGTAACAGTTGCCATTCTAATTCTCGTGATTCAAGGAAAAGGCTAACAGGACCTCCCCTAATAGACTGTGGTACTTCATCGATGGCCATAAAACAAAAAGTGTGTCCTACGTGTTTTGAACAGTGTCTTGCTAAAGCATTATCATCATTTTTAGTTCTTATTGCGTACAGATGCTCGTAAACTGTCACGAAATCTTCGATCTGTTTTTCCCACATAAAATGCTTCACAGCAATTACATAAGGCCAAATAAACTATAAATCTAGATACACAGTTAAGTCTTTGATTGATGTAATATTTCCTTTTTCCTATCTTAAAGAAATTACAAGTTTCTATATATTGACAATATTTACAGAACCCACAGGGAAAGCACCCCTTAGACTTGATGGTGTTATCTAGTCTATTGTTGCTTTCAAGTATTGATTTAAGGTTATTGCCTCGTTTGTACACAAACCTTGGTCTATTGCCTAGTTTTTCAAAGAGTACCTCATTATTCAAGATAAAGTACCAATTTTTAATTAAAATGTGTTGGATGTCAAAACAGTCACTACTAAAAGTTGAAATAAAGCTAGTATTGAAAGTTTCCGCATTCATATTATCCCTAGTACTGTTGTTATTCTCAGTAGGCAAGGTACACCCACTGACATCTAGGGTAAAAACTGTGTCTTCCACTACTGGTACTATCTTTTTAAGTAGTGAAGGGTACAAACCATTTGAACGCTTATGATTGACCTCCTCTAAAAGTTCTGAAAATAAACTCATAGGGTAATCTCTGCTCAAGAACATTCCTCTTAAGTTATTACATTCATGAATGAATGCAGTTTCCCTACTACACATTCTAGCAGCTCTGATTAATTGGCCCTTTATAATGGCCCTTTTCTGCCTAAAAGGATGTAAACTGTTGAAATGTAAAAAAGAGTTACAGTATGTTGGTTTTCTATAGATAGTAGAGAAATATTCTAAGTTAATTGTATCTTTATTTATTTATTTATTTATTTTATTTTATTTTATTTTACATTTGTTAACCGGGCTAGTCCAACTGGATACATGTCCATTTTCAGTGGAGGCCCGAGGAGAAAAGCTCCACTATCTAATGCATAATAACAAAAAATACATTCAAAGTACATAGGTAATTTAAGACGCAACTAAAACAGGGATTTAAAATTACATTGGGAATTAAGACACAAGTAAAACAGGCATATAGGCTTTCCTTTCAGTAAGTTCAAAAAGGTGAATACAGAGACTATCAAATTTCTACAGTACAGGTCAAAGTACAAAGGTAATTTGAGATTCAACTAAAACAGATGAAGATTTACATCCAAGTAGTCTATCTCAGAAGTCGAAAAAGTGGATGTGAAACTCAGAAAAGAAGTGGAATCATTGAACAGTTCAATCAGTGTAGCAGCATCGTCTGCACTCCCCTTGAACAGGATAAATAGGCCATCAAGGTACCTAGTGTAGAAACTAATTTTACTCATTAAATTAGTATTGGAGAAAATATAAGTCTTCTCCCAGTATGCCATAAATAGGTTAGCGACGGAAGCACCACACGGTGAGCCCATCGCTATACCTTGTTTTTGCAAGTAAACCTTATTGTTGAAGGTAAAATAATTTGAAGTTAAGATAATGTCAAGGAGTTCTGAGACAATGTCAATTTCCTTTTCAGTGGCCTTTAAATCTCTAAGCATTAAGGAGATCCATTCCACTGCTTCAAGATGCGGGATAGATGTATAGAGGTCGACCACATCAACCGTGAGGAAGTTCAAAGAATTATCAAAATTAATGGTACTCATGTTTTGGAGGAACGTCCATGAATCCTTACAAATACTTGGAATCAGTTTCAAGTATTTGGACAGGATAATCTCCACCAGTTGTGCACAAGGATAAGTTATTGATGAACGGCTATCAATTAGTGCTCGCATTGGTGGATTGTGTATAGTCTTGTGAATTTTCGGAATACCGAAAATCACAGGATTCTTTGATATATTAATGTCAATATAGTTATAGGTTTCTCCATCTATTTTTCCACTAATAAACATGTCCTTAAAATAACCTCTAATTCTCATTTTAGATGAATTCATTTCATTCACTGAGGACAAAATATAAGCTGAGATATTTAGTACTCTCTCCATTTTTTCAAAATAAGTGTGGTTGTCAAAAATGACCAACCGTCCTCCTTTGTCGGGTTTGACTACTCTTGTTGCTGATGAACAGAGATGTTTAAGGCAATTAGTCTGTTCTCTTGTGATATTGTAATTTACATGTTTCTTCAAGGCTGTCTGTGCTTGACATAAGTACCTAATATCAACCTCACATGCACTCTCAAACATAGCTAATCCAGTATGGAGGGGAGGATTGAAGGTGCTAGCTAGTTTAAGTTTTGACTCATTAGGAACATCATTATTGTTGAAATAAGTTCTTAAGTTCAGCTTCCTAACGTAACATTTTAAATTGATAAGTGTCTTAGCTAGGTTACAGTTCTTGGTAGGTATAAAAGTGTTACCATATGCTAAGAGGTCAACCAAACAAGGTTCTAAAAAAATACTTGAAAAATTGTAAATGGTAAAGTCACCCTTAGTGTTAGTTAGAATTTGTAACTTGTTGTCATATAGGTCGTGCGTTGCAATAACCTCTGGAACTTCTAGTTCCTTGAGTTGTTCCATTTCTTGCGATGGAACTTCGAGTTCTGTTGGCCTAAAAAATTACCATTGTTGGTATTGTTCTTATAATTGTTCTGTCTATTACCACCATACTGAGGAGGACCATTCTTATTCACATTCGCTTGTATTCTGTTACTATGTCTAGGGCCTTGGTACCCCATATCATTTTCAAGAAGGTCAGTCGTATGCTCACTCGGAGGTTGGTGTGAGTCCATTCTCACATTATTTCCCTCTTTCAAGGTGGTAAAACCTGAAACATAAAGTTTCAAATGGTTTGTACCCTTCACTACTTAAAAAGATAGTACCAGTAGTGGAAGACACAGTTTTTACCCTAGATGTCAGTGGGTGTACCTTGCCTACTGAGAATAACAACAGTACTAGGGATAATATGAATGCTGGAACTTTCAATACTAGCTTTATTTCAACTTTTAGTAGTGACTCTTTTGACATCCAACACATTTTAATTAAAAATTGGTACTTTATCTTGAATAATGAGGTACTCTTTGAAAAACTAGGCAATAGACCAAGGTTTGTGTACAAACGAGGCAATAACCTTAAATCAATACTTGAAAGCAACAATAGACTAGATAACACCATCAAGTCTAAGGGGTGCTTTCCCTGTGGGTTCTGTAAATATTGCCAATATATAAAAACTTGTAATTTCTTTAAGATAGGAAAAAGGAAATATTACATCAATCAAAGACTTAACTGTGTATCTAGATTTATAGTTTATTTGGCCTTATGTAATTGCTGTGAAGCATTTTATGTGGGAAAAACAGATCGAAGATTTCGTGACAGAGTTTACGAGCATCTGTACGCAATAAGAACTAAAATGATGATAATGCTTTAGCAAGACACTGTTCAAAACACGTAGGACACACTTTTTGTTTTATGGCCATCGATAAAGTACCACAGTCTATTAGGGGAGGTCCTGTTAGCCTTTTCCTTGAATCACGAGAATTAGAATGGCAACTGTTACTGAACTCTTTTTGTACTCCAGGCCTAAACGAACATTGTAACATCTCTTGTATTCTCAAATTGAGGAGTTACATGAGATGACTTATAATCATTTGTTCTTAATGTGTTTTCTAAACCTCACTTGAACAATTTTTTCCATTAGCTTGTTGACAATTTTTTAATGGTGTCACGTAGGAACTTAGGTTTCCTAGTTTTAATACACAAGATACATTCCTTTTTTTATGGCCATGCACTAAACCATAGTTTATGAGAGTAAAACCTGTCAGTCTTGTACTAGAAATAATAGAATCAGAGATGACAATCGGTATTCTTATTCTTTTTATGTTTCAGGTCTACACGAATATTGTATCATATTTACATGTTTTTAACATTATATTCTGAATTTCACTTGAATTGGTGACACTAGTTAAGCTTGTTGATCTACTTTTTGTGGTGTTATGTTTGAAATGCAGGCTCTTCCGTTCCTGCCAATCTACAGTATTTTTATCATTATTTGTTGTATATACATTCTTTTAATTTTTTGCATAGTAGTATTAGAATTTCTTCTAAGTATCAGTTCTTTTTCTTATGTACAGGTTTATACACAGTTTTACCACTGTTTTTAGTGATTATAGCAATGATGTATGTCGGCTCCTGGCATACACTATAATGTTGGTGTTAAATCATTGTTTTTTATATTACTTTCATGCCTTTTTTCATTTTCTTGTACGGTTTTACTCTGTTTTCAGTGTTGAATTTTACCGCACAACTTATTGTTTTTAAAAGCTTGTACTGATTTTCTATTTGCAATAGTATGTTCACGAACAGTTTTAACTTGTGGCTTTTGTCAATGAATTTACTATTTGGCGTGAGCAATTTTTTGTATTGGTCTATTGTACCTTTAAATAGAATTAACTAACTTGCCACGCCACATACGTACCACTTATATATGTTTTGGCGGTACTTTTAAAATATTTTTTGCTTTGTTCTGAGGAAGCGGTGGCTTTGACCACTGCAAAAACGTATTTTATTTTTGATCAAATAAAGCGTTAAACATCTCTTTCGGAGTGAAGACCATTGGATTTATATATTTTTGCTACACAGGATACTGCTTGACGTACACTATACATTGTGTATTATCCTGCCTGGGTTGCGGATCAGTAGGACTGGCGTCTCCCTGCTGTATGCCGGTTTGTTTTTTGATTTTTGACTGTTTCATAGTTGCCTACCTTATTCTGTTTCCCTGATCTCTGACAAAATATACAGTGATTTCCTTTTGTCCCTGATCTGTATAACAAATCTCTGACAATGACATTTACTGTAACCTAGTCCCTGATCTAAAACAGAAAAAAGGCAAATATCTTCCTCCCTGAGCCTCCTGAGTCGACCAGTTCGAGACCGCTCTTCGGCCGCAGATCAGAAAGTGGCCAGCCTCTCAAAACGACAATTCAGTCAGAGGTCTTTGTAGTTCAAGAAGAACTGTTTCGGTAGCTTCCCCTGCACAGTATTCGACCACCGGTACACTCTGATCTGTAGCTGTCTGAGGGCTTCCGTTTACCGAAGGACCAAACTGTTAAATAAAAACAATGATAACAACACAGGAGGCTCAGATGCAACAGTTTACTAGTGTACACCAGGAGGCAAAAAACCATACAAGTACAGAGTTTTGTCAGACATGATGCAGGAAATACACAATTTTATTTAGTCTTACATTCAAGCTGTGCCCACCTTACTTGACGTGGTTAGTCACAGGGCACCTACATCACTATGGTCTACAATATTCTATTCATAAGAAAAGCTGATGTTATACATTTTAAAAAGTTTTCCCATGGGAATAATACAGCCTTGCAAAGCACCTGGTTAGTTATAATGTCTTTCTGTAAATGTTACTCTTTCAAGGTTTCAGGCCTGTTCGAATACAATAGTTGGTTCAATCTTGTAATACACTTCTTTGTTCTTCTTGCAACATTACTTCAGCAGCTGTGTCTTTATCTTGGTAACATTCACAAAGCCAATTATCTCAGAGGAAGGAAGAAGATTTTTCAATGCTTTATACATTTAATTTCCTGACCCAGCAGATAATCATTAGTGAAAAACATAAGCTTGCTGAGCTGGCTACTGCCAGGGTCAGAGTTCAAATACTCTGCAGCTCCAAAGCTTTAAGCAATTACATGTAAAATCATTCTTATTGCCATATTGTTAATAGAATAAAATGCATTATATACTATTTGCTTTTAAACTAGCACTTTATACATGTTCAAATACATATTTTTCTAACACAAGGCTATAATGACTTCCACACATTTAGACCAGCTACTACACAAACAAGGTCTAAAGGAGGAGGCATCTCGATTTACATAAAAAATAAATATACCTCAAGGCTGGTCAAACAGGACAAGGCACTTGAGCTTCTCTGAGTTTAAATTACCATAGAAAAAATCCCATACCACTTTTTTGCAAGCTATGGATCCCCCTGTATGACACAGGAAACCTATAACATGTATTTAAGCTTATTGGAAACATTCATCATCCAACCCAATACCATATTCATGGGTGACTTTAATTACCTCATTGTTAACTGGGAATCACATACAACACCAAACATACAGGCAAAGAGATTCATGGATTTGTAATCACAAACTCCCTGGACCAGATTGTCAATACTCTGACCAGGAGTGGAAACATACCGGATCTGGTCCTCACTAATATGGGAGAGTGCTGCACAACCCCAAGTATAATGTCTTCTCCGGTAAGCTCATACCACAAAATGGTCTGCTTTGAAGTAAAAATGAAACCTGAAACCCCAGCTAACCCAGCAATGTTCAGGAACTACTCTAAGGCTAACGTCTTACTATTAAGTGATAACCTGTCAAAATTTCAAGCCCCCCATAAACCCTGAGAACACTGCTGCCTATGTGGAACTGTTCACAGAAACCCTATACAAGCATAAGGTTTCCAATTTTTCATGTCCAAAATTCTGGACATATACGTGAAAGCAAAATGCATGTAATTTTGGTACCCCCCCCCTCACATGTAGCCATTCTAGTATCCCATTACTTGGATATTTCTCCATTTCTCCCCAGTTGCCATAAACACTGTTCAAACTCTCAGTGGGCAAACTGTTTTCTACTTTACTTCTACAATGATTACAGATATTTGGATTTAATTTTAAACTTTTATTTTAAATTTTATAGCACAAACACTGATAGACATTTGCTAAATAAAGCAATACACTTTTGCATTGAAACTTCTCTGCATTTGCAACTCACATTCACTGAAACAGCATTGAAACCCACAAGTAAAGAAAATGCATCTGTTCAGTGGCAGATTAAGTTTACCTTTGGGCTGTTTTCTAATCATAGGCCACTTGCACACATTTTAGGACCATGCAAAAGTTCTTTGATTCACCTTCCTAATTGTATTAAATTATAATACATAATAATTAAATTATATCCCTTGTATAATACATCACCACTTGCTAGAATATGTTTTAAATTTATAGCTTTGAACATTTTTCCAGTAAACAATGAAACAAAACACAGGAACCAATAATGACAAAACTGCCCAATTCAGAAATTTTTAACATTAAAAGGCCACTCAGACATCTGTCATTACAATCCACCAATATCAGTCAACATGGAAAATCTCTTCAGAAGTATGTTATCTGAATAATTCCACATTAAACAGATCTGTAACTAGTGAAGAGGTTGCTGCTAGCAAACAACTTTATATTTCAGCATTTCATCTACAAATTCAGTGCATGCTGCCCTTGAAGAATAAATTGCATATGTTACATTAAAAAATGGTAATCTGGTAATATTGCAATAGGAAATGGATGGCAAACTGAAAACAGGTTCATAGTTACTAGGCATCTCATCCAAAGGAGGACATACTCAGGACTGCAGCACCATACCCCCTTAAAATACAACACAGTATCAGCAATCCATCTACATGCTGTGGAATACTACTTCTTTATAAGAGTTCATGTCAGCCCAAACCATATGCAAAACTGCATGCAACTGGCTTACTACACTTTCAGTTGCCTATGCACAACTCTTGTTCTAATACCTGTCTTGGCATCAAAAGTATAGTTACAGCCTTGGAAGAACTATCATAGGTTGGGATGGTTTTCTTTTAACCAAAATTCTGTGACAGCCAGAAGGTCAGGTGAGTGGTCATTGAAAAATGTGTTTATTTGGTCTAGCTTGGTTCTAACACTCTTTGCTTTCAGAAGTTTACAGGATTGACTTTAGGGATTTACAAGGTGAATATTGGGGACCAGGGTTATAGCTCAGTCAGAAAAATGTGTTGCAGAGAGGGGACAGCAGTATACTTTGCATCTGTGTGTATTACTAATGTAGACTGCAACATGTCCATAAGAGGTATGGTATGGGAATGTCATCATTGGTACTACTAATGTAGTCTGCAACATGTCCATCAGAACTACGTTATCATAGGTGGGTCATCTGTGTGTATTACCAATGTAGATTGCAACATATCCATCAGAGGTATGGTATAGGGGGGGTCATCATTGGTACTACTAATGTAGACTGCAACATGTCCATCAGAAGTACGTTATCATAGGTGGGTCATCTGTGTGTATTACTAATGTAGACTGCAACATGTCCATCAGAGGTGTGGTATAGGGGGGTCATCACTGGTACTACTAATGTAGACTGTAACATGTCCATCAGAAGTACGGTATCATAGGTGGGTCATCTGTGTGTATTAGCAATGTAGACTGCAACATGTCCATCAGAGGTATGGTATCATAAGTGGATTGGTCTGCCAAAGTACATAAGCAAGGCTTACTACAACACATCCATATGAGTGATTATTCTAAACATAATGGAGCAGTGTGCACTTAAATGTTTAAATGTGAGAAACCCGAAGTACTACTCATTTAATCACCTTACAATTCCACTTCCATCCTTTAGAGTCAAAGAAGATCTGAAGATAATCTAGACAACAGACAAAAAGCATGCAATCAATCCTACTGAGAACAGGAGTCCCAACTAATCCTAGAAAGAGCAGCAGTCTCAACCAATCCTAGAAAGAGCAGCAGTCCCAACCAATCCCAGAAAAAGCAACAGTCTCAACCAATCCTAGAAAGAGCAGCAGTCCCAACCAATCATAGAAAGAGCAGCAGTCTCAACCAATACGAGAAAGAATAGCAGTCCCAACCAATCCTAGAAAGAGCAGCAGTCCATAGCAGGAAGCATGCAGCTATGGACAATATGGAGGATCACAAATTCTATCACTAACTCAGTTATTAGAAATCTAATTCTCCTGTAAAAAACAATGCTCACAAATAAATAAATAAATAAATAAATAAATAGAGGTCATGCCAAATCCACACCGAAGGCACTCCAGCTGAGAACTAAGCTGCTTTATAAAATCTGCTTGCCTCCCAATACAAGCACTTCTTCACCCAAAAAGTGAAAGGCTATCAATCCCGCTCTCAATTTCTTACTGCTACAATCAAAACAGAGCTCAAAATAATATGGTACAAATGCCAAACCAAGGACACATAAATAGTAATAGTGATACTGTGTCACACAGATGGAAAATAATTGAATTAGCAATCATTTTATGAAGTCAGGAACTATAATGACAATCTTTATTTTCGTAACTGTAATCCAGTTTTTTTTAAATACTTATTTTACAAGCGGGAATGAGAGTAACTAAAATATATCTGGAATTGCCAGAAATGACTTTCCGTTATTTCATAACTAATCCACATTTTCTCTCAAAAACATCAATTTTACGAAAGACAGCAAAATATTAAGCCAAACACAAGCACAGCTGAAGTCTTTGACAGATCTGGAAGTACTTCCATCCAGAAGCATATAGTCTGCGTGTTCACACTGGGTGAGGACCACTTAGCTTCACAGCTAATCCTTAAACTTCAGTTTCAGTAAGACATACGAAACACGAGCATCATTATGTAAAACAGCCAAAAGTGAACTTGCTAACTTGGTTTGCTCCTGACATGACATCTCAACAAGGTGGAAATGCCAGATAAATGCCCCCTGTTTAACTTTACTCAGTTATGTTGGCTTAATATCTTGCAGGCCCTCTGGTGTCTGAAAACCAGCCCTAACAAGTTAAACTTTCAATGAAGACAACTATGTCTTTCTGCATTCTGCAACTGTGTTCCAATTGAAAAATGTATTTAAATGTTTTGTCTAAGTGCCTGGTGGTACATAAATGAGCCAATAAGAACAAGAGAGGTGTAGCATATCTTCAGTCAAGAAGAGCTAGCATTTGGCATATTCAAATAAATATACTGGTGCCACAAAAGTTTAAAAAAAAAACCTTCATCAACATCAGGCTTACTACCGCATCACCACGACTCCAAGAAGTCAGAAAGTACTACAAATTACCATCCTTTATGCCTTCTAGTGTTTCTCTAAAGTACCTCAGTCAAGTTCTATGTTTGTGATTAGATGCATAGTACAAATGTCTTCTGGAATTCAAATTCCACGTGCGTGGAAGACGAAGAAGTAAACAAGAATGCAAATGCCCTTAAAAATGTATTTTATTTTTAATGAAAAGAAAATTAATGTCCTGACCACGACCAGTTGTCACTGCTGAAGTGCACCACAATTGACTTTATTTTTTCCTGACAATACACTGTCTGGAAAAGGCAGTCTCCATTTTCTGGACAATGTCTTTTAATTTTAGACAGTCCAGAAGAATTCTGGATGGTTGGCAACCCTATAACAAGCATGTTAATAGCTGCATAGAGGCAGCTGTACCCACCAGGAAGAAGATAGAATAAACTCAATAAACAAACCATCCTGGTGGAATCACAACATCGATAGGCTATGTAACAGAAAGAAGAAAATCATAGCAAAAAAATTAGGAGACATAGCACCCAACAGAGTAAAAGCACTCTCATCAAACTAAACAAATGGAAGATAAACTACTCCTCCATCAACTGGGAGAACTACTCAAGCACCAATACACTGGCCCAACACTTCCTGAAATTCATCAATTCCAATGCCCTTGTCCAGCTCATTCTGACCCCCACTAGAGGAAGCAACATCCTTGATCTGCTTATTACTAAAATGGGCGACCATTGCTCTACACCAGTAGTCAATCCCTCCCTGGTCAGATCTGACCATAAACTAATCACCATGGAAATCCACATCTCACCCACATCCCCTGCAAAAGTAACCACCTTGAAAAACTTTTCCAAAGCTGATTTTGGGCTCTTAAAACAGAGGTGGCTAACTTCACGGCAGCCATGCCAATGGAAAACAGCTGCATGACTGCTGAATCATACACCAATGCACTGTACGAACATGTACATAAATGCATGGAACTAGCCACACCCAACAGAACCAAGATGCTCTCCTCCAAAAAAAGGAAGCCAATCTGGTAGTCACCTGCCATTAATAAACTCTACAACAGAAGGAGCAAACTGTTGCAGAAAAAGGTGAATTTCCCAAACTGGAAAAGCTCCCTTATTAGCCTCAACAAAAAGTTGAGATCCTTCATCACATCGTCTAAAGCCAGCTATGAAGGTAGAATTGCGTCAGCCACTAAAAACAATCACAAAATCTTCTATAGTTATATCAAGAACCTCCACTGCAATACCCAGATTTGCTCTGAGTTACTGCACAATGGTACCTCCTATACTGAGCCAACAGATATTGCCAACATACTGGCTGACAGATTCAGTGCCAAATTTACCCCCCCCAAGGACCAATCACAATACCGGAAGAATGCAAGGCATCCAGCATTACTGCAGCACAGGTTAAAGCTGCATTGTCCTAGGCCAAGAATACAGCTTTCATGGGACCCGATAATGTTCCTGGCTGTGTTCTGCATGAACTACAAAGCAAACTGGCACCACATCTGTGTGCCCTGTTCAGTCACAGCCTCACCTCAAGCTTTGTCCCTACAGAATAGTGCACTGCTGCAGTCATCCCTCTCCAAAAAGGGGGAGCAATTACAGACCCTGGGAATTATTGCCCCATTAGCCTGATGAGTCTGATATGTAAAGCTATGGAGTGCATCATTATGGACCTGATTAACAAAGATATAGGAAATCTCCAAACTCTAGACCCCACTCAATTTGGCTTTGTGAAAGGGAGATCATACCTGCTCAACCTGGTTGACTTTTTTGAGTCAGTCACCAGGGCTGTGGGTGATGGTAAGGCAGTATATACAGCCTACCTCGATCTGGCCAAGGCCTTTGATACCATTCCTCATTCAGGAATTATTGATAAACTCACCAAACTAGGCATCAACCCCTATATTACTAGGTGGATTGCAAATTGGCTCACAGATAGAACACACAGTGTGAAAGTAGTAGACTCCAAGTCAGACTGCTGACTAGTTGTGAGTGGAGTCCCTCATGGATTGATCCTGTGTCCTCTCCTGTTCAGCATCTACTTCTCAGAAGTCCAGGCCAACACAAAGGGACTCTGGGTGACCAAGTTCATAGACAACTGCAAGTTGAGAGCTATTATTATCATCTCCACAAGTGATGCAGACATCCTACAGTAAGGCCTCACTGAGATCAATGACTGGTGTTGAAACCATGGCCTTAAGCTTAATGCCAAAAAATCCGTCATCATCTCCTTTGGTAAAAACTCAGTTCCCACTAATTACCACATTGATGGGAGCTCACTGAACACTATACATGACATCAGTGGGAGCTCACTGAACACTATACACCACATCGATGGGAGCTCACTGAACACTATACACCACATTGATAGGAGCTCACTGAACACTATACACCACATCGATGGGAGCTCACTGAACACTATACACCACATTGATGGGAGCTCACTGAGCACTATACACCACATCGATGGGAGCTCACTGAACACTATACACCACATTGATGGGAGCTCACTGAACACTATACACCACATCGATGGGAGCTCACTGAACACTGAAGGCATTATAAGAGATCTGGGGACGCAGGTTGACAGCAACCTCTCTTTCAACCACCACATTGCCACTGTGGTCAGAAGTCCTTCTATGTGACACATCTCATCAAGGGTTATGCATCTAGGAAGAGAGAGGTCATTGTCTCTCTCTCTCCTCTTCCCTCATTAGACCAATCATTGAGTATAATGCCCCATTTGGCATGTACCTCACTAGACACCTGAAATAGCTGGAGAGGCCACAGAAGTACCTCATGAAGAGGATCCTAAGCATTGCACACATGTCCTACACAGACAGACTCAAAAGACTCCAGCTATTCTCTGTCTCATATTGCCTACTTAGAGGCGATCTTTGCTTGAATTACAAAGCCATGTCTGACCCAGCCCTGTTAGAAATGTGACATCTAAAGAGATCCCAATCCCTCCACAGCACACTCTCCAGAGACCTCAACCTCATTACCACAATCAACAGATCATGCTGAAGGGGCAGGTTCCTCAGTCAGAGACTGCCCATGCTCTGGAATAGACTTCACATACATGTCAAGCAGAGCACCTCACTGTCTCTCTTCAAGAGAAATCTTGATGAGTGGATGGGTAATATAAAGTTCAGCCCGGGGATCACTCCAGCGGCTCTGCTTGATAGAGGCACTGGGAACTAACACTGGGCAGCACTATGCCAGGGTACTACTATGGGCTAGGCTTGTAAAGGCTCCATGGCCATTAGCCTAGTACACACCTATGAACCTAAATAAAGTCTACCAAAGCCAAATTTGAGATACATTTGGCCTCCCAGGCTAAGGATAGCCACAAGGCATTCTTTAACTTTCTCTGTGACCTCAAAGGCAATACACAATTGTGTGCAGAGGTTATTGTTATTAGAGCTACCTGTACATAGCCAGATTATACAGCAAATCTACTGGCTAACAAATTCATCTCTAACTTTACCCCTCCCTTCTTCAACCTTCCCTCTGGAAATACCATCAAATATAACTCGCCCTACTATCACTAGGGAACAGGTCCTCAGTGCTTTCTCTAGGGCCAAAAATACTACATCATTGGGCTCAGACAGTATCTCAGTATGTCTTCTTAGTAGCATGAAACATGACCTATCAGGACCTCTGGAACTGCTATTTAACTGTAGCCTCCAAACAGGTTTCATGCCTCACAAATGGAGAACAGCAACATTCATCCCTCTGCAAAAAGCTGATGAGCTATCTACACCCCCTGGAAATTAGTCATAAGTCTCACTAGTCTCATATGCAAAGCCATGAAACAATTATCATGGAAATGATCAATAATGACATAGGAAACCTCCAAACACTGGACCCAACCCAATTTGGTTTTGTCAAGGGCAGGTCCTGCCTACTCAACCTGATGGACTGTTTTGAGAAGGTCACCAAAGCAATGAATGAGGTCAAAATGGTTCACTCTGCCTACTTTGAAATAGCCAAGGCATTTGACACAATGCCCCACTCAGGCATTGTTGACAAACTAAAGAGATTAGGTATAAACCCTTATGTCACCCGGTGGATAGCCAGCTGGTTTACAGATAGGACTCAGAAAGTTAGACGTGGGAAGTACAGCTCTAAAAAGAGGTCAGTCACAAGCAGAGTCCCTCAGGTATTGATCCTGGGACCGTTCCTTTTTGACATTTACTTCTCTGAAGACAAGGCCAATTCCATAGGTCTCTGACTGACTACATTTATAGATGATTACAAATTAGGAGCAGTCATAGAATTCCCCACTGTCACAAGTGTAATCCAGGAAGGGCTGACAAAGACAAAGAGCTTGTGTCAGAGCCATCAACTAAAACGAAATTTCAAGAAATACATAATAGTATCCTTTGGGAAGTCATCCACCCCTGGTAACTATCATATTGACAACACACCCTTAAGAGCTGACCCAGTAGTCAGGGACATGGGGTCACACATAGACAGTTATCTAGCCTTTGACCATCATGTATAGATAGTACTTAGCAAATCATTCTATGTTGCGCAACTTATAAACAAAGGTATGATATCTAGGCCTAAGGAGGTCATTGCTCTACTGTATTCAGCATTCGTCAGACCTACCATTGAGTACAATGCCCCCTTTGCTATGTACCTAACCAGGCACATCCAACAATTGGAATGTCCTCAGAGGTTAATCACTAAAAGAATACAGGACATAAGAAACATGTCCTGTGCAGACTGCCTCAAAGCCTTTCCCTGTGTTTTGTCTCCTACAGGCTGTTGAAGAGGGAATCTATCCCTCGCATACAAGGCACTGTCAAACCTCACCCTGATGGACCTTCTGCATGTCCACAAAACAAACAGCACCAGAATTAACTGTTCTAAATATGTAATATAAATAGGACCTGCTGGAGAGACAGGTACGTATCCCAGAGATTACTACTTCTCTGGGACAGGCTCCCCATCCATATGAAGCAGAGTTCCTCCCTAACACGAATTAACTGTAATTTGGACAACTGAATGCGGAATAGGAAATGAAATCATGGTTTGGTACCTATGCCTCCGATTGACACTTGCCACCTGCAAATTTTCATCTCCCATACTTCTGCTTACATTTGTCACAGATCTGGGATGCAAGGATAGGCTTAAAAAGACCCTTGTGGTCGTTAGCCTAGTACACACCTCTGATACTATGAACCTACATGAAGTTATAGTTGGATTTCTTTTTCTGTATTACATTTTATTAGCAAAACAGAGGAAGGGGACATCATGGGTAAGAGACACTTTCAGTAACCGCTAGTCTAGCAGATGGAGCAAGTGAATGGTGGTTTGACTCACAGCTTTAGATTTGGAATGAATGGATTCTGAATGTTGAAAATATGGAATGGCTCACCAAGTCGGGAACCAATATTTCAAAATACTTAAAAACTAATAGAGAGACCATGGTGGCTTATGCAGCTGGGGCTTGAAGGATGGTAACATAATCTTGAGTTTTATATCAATTTATAAAAGTTCATGATCCAGGAATGAAAATAATCTTAAATTAATAAAACAGTACCTTATTCATGGCAGGAGGATGGAGATCATGAGATGACCACCAAATAACCCCCCCCCTAAAAAAAAAGAAATGTGCAGGTAGGATGTTTGGTGCATGCAACCCTTGTAAGCAATAAGAAATGGTCAAGCTCAAGTACGTAACCCCAGAAAACTCAAAAGAGGTAGCCCTAATTTAGGATTTGACAGTTCCAGGCTTGATAGATGGATTTCCATTTCTATTACGAAACCAGTTTATACTTTTACAGGAGAAGTTGTGAAAACTCTGCTTTTTGAATAAAAGGAGGGTGGTGGGGGTTAGAAGTTTTAAAGACTTTAGTGAAACTGACAAAAATAGCATGACTAATAAACCCTGATCCAAGGCAGCTGAATGGTCTCTGTTGGTTGAAAGAAGACAACAGCCACACGGCACCCATCCCTAAAACTACACTTGCTATGAGAGAAATTATTGTCCAAACCTCTCAACCTCTGAAGGAATCCATAGTGATGGCCTTTAAAAAATCATAGCATAAGACCCAAAAGAGAAGCTTTCTTGTTTATGTATTTATTTATTTATTTATTTCACATTTGTTAACCGGTTTAGTCCAACTGAGTTTGCAAACAAACCCATTTTCAGTGGAGAACCGATGGGAAAAACCCCAGCAAGCATAAGCAAAGATAAACATACAGGACAAAAAAAACTATTAAAATTAAAAATAATAATGCAAATACGAAATTAAATATAAAGAGAAAAACAAAAGAAAAAAATTATGAACATTAAGTTTTGCACTGGTAGCACATATCTTTTGTTTTTACTCTCATATGTAGTAAATTATATATATATATATATATATATATATATATATATATACATTATATATATATATATATATATATATATATATATATATATATATATATATATAAATCACTACATATGAGAGTAAAAACAAAAGAGAATTGTTGTTCAAAAGAAGGACAAGGTATAGACATTGATAGGAAGTGGGGGGGTAAGATAAATGGTGTGCAGAATGGGAGACTTAGAGAAAAGAGGGGGCTATAGTAGTAGAGCTAAGGGTTTAGGAGGTTAGATTAAGCAGAAGTTATTAACAGAGAAAGAAAGTTAGGAGATGCAACAGGTTATACAGTAGGACAGACTAAGACTATGTGTGGTCAAGGCAATGGCATAATTTCAAGTTTATCAAACACAACGGAGAGAAACGACTTCACCCAAATAAAAAAAACAATAAAAGATCCAAGGGTGAAGCAGAGGCACTCATAGGTCCCAAGTCACAAGTCGATCAACTTTATTGCAGAATTTTTTTTAAAAGAGAAACAATCGAATTCCTAATGTAATTAATTAATTAGTTCTAAAATGCATGCCATTTAAAATAAACATTCACATGTAAAAGCATCACATCTCTTAAATACATCTATAATTCTAAAATCAAAAAAATCCAATAATATAAAATCTTAAATATATGTATATGTAAAACTTGTTAAAAACTTAAACTAATACATTAGCATCATCTACTGACCAACTCCAAGAATTTATAACCAAACCACAAAGCATAAAAAACAGGTGAAAATTGGAATATAAAAGCATATATAAAAATTAATATGTATACAATACATTCTTAAAAGTATAATTAAGCTGCCCTGAGTTTTAGTAATGGGACTATCGAAATGTGTTCATTCAGTCTAGGGTGTCTGCTAGCATCCAAAATGACCTGCCAAAACAGCTTCCTATACTCAAGATGGGTTTCTCAAGGTCCCGCCCTAATATCCATGGAAACACTTTCTAGAACAAAAAATGGAACTTAGCTTGGCTACATATAACAGTATGTTTGAATCAAGCATTTTTTTCATTATTGGTTCTAATATCATATATATGTTCATAAATACGTCTTTTTAACCTGCGCTCAGTTTTCCTTATATATATATATATATATATATATATATATATATATATATATATATATATATATATATATGCAATAAAGTTGGTCGACTTATGACTTGGGACCTGTGAGTGTCTCTGTTTCACCCTTTGATCTTTTATTATAATTTCAAGTTTAATAGGTGGAATTTAAGCTCTTTTTTAAAACAGGGAAAGGTTGGATCTAATATGGAGAGGGAGTTTGTTCCAATTTTGCGAGACAGAGTGCTTGTAAAGTAGTTTGCCAATATTCCTTTTGGGTTTAAAAAAAAAAGAGAAGACACTGATCAGCACTCTGGAGAGGCTGGGGGGAAGAGTAGAGAGTAACATGGGAGGTGAGATCTGGGCAGGCAGAGGAGTTGTTGAGTATGGAAAAGATAGTGTGGAATTGTGATTGTAGGAGAAAGTGCTGAAATTCCAGCCACTGAAGTTTGTTTAGTGAGAGGCAGTGATGTGAAGAGAGTGGTTAATTTATAACAAATCTGTCAATTTTGTTGTATGTCTGTTCCAATTTCTGCACTGAGGTAGTTTGGAGATTGGTAAGGACAAGGGAAGCATATAGAAGATTAGGTAAAAAAAATGCCTGCGCAAGAGTGCGTTTAGTGGCAGTAGTGAGGAATTTTTTGTTCCTATAAAGTAATCCAAGTTTCTGGTGGGTTTTTTTGATGGCCCATTGTATGTGCAAGTCAAATTTAGTTGGTCATCAATTATTACTCCAAGGAGTTTGGTGTGTGAGGCAGGGGAGATGGTGCTATCTAGAGAGGAAAGAGAAAAGTTGAATTTAAGGTGAGAGAGTGTCTAAGGCAGGAAGAGAAGGAGATGAGTTTTCTTAGGGTTAAGGATTAGTTGATTGTTTCTGAGTCATTTTTCAACAGAGATAAAGGAATTCTGTGTTAGTGTATGTAGTTCAGAGATAGCATTGGAGATAGATAAGAGAGTAGAGTCATCTGCATATTGTATTACACATGAAAGACTACAGGATGAATGTAGGTTGTTGGTAAAAATGTTGAAAAGGAGCGGTCCAAGTATGGAGCCTTGGGTTACTCCTGTTTGAACAACAAGGAAGGGTGAGAAAGTCTGCTGCCATCTAACAGCTTGTTTTCTGCCAGTAAGGTAGGATTGGAACCAGCCAAGAGTAGAAGGAGAGAGGTTTAGGTCTGAGAGTTTAGTGTCGAAGGCTTTAGAGAGATCAAGGAATAGACAGGAGAGGAGGAGATTGTTGGCCCTAGCTTCTGCAACCCTTTGAGTAAAGGATAGTAGGGCAGTTGAGGTACTGTGTTTAGGGTGGAAACCATGTTGTGGGGGGGGGGGTGAACAGAATTTTGTGAATGAGGTAGGACAGTAGTTGAGTATGTATACATTTTTCAAGGATCTTAGAGAGTGGTGAGAGAATAGCGATTGGTCTATAGTTAGAGGGTTCAACAGAGTTGCCACCTTTGTACAGAGGAGTGGTATAGAAGGATTTCCATATTTCCAATACGTTGATTCCTGAATGGAGCGGTTGATTAAGATAGATACAGGATATGAAATAGAGTCAGCAGCAATTTCCAGAAATTGAGGGGGGAGTTTATCAGTGGAGGGAGAGCATGGTTTTAGGTTAAGAAGCAGGGATTTGATATATTTAGTAGAAACAGATCACAAGGTAAAAGGCTGAGAGACAGAGGAGCATAGAGGTTTAGGGGGAGTTGAGGGTGACAGAAGAGTTGGGATGAGCAGAGTTACCAGACGGTAGGAGTTTAGAGATGCTGCCTGTTAAGTGTTTGTTGAGTAAGTCTGCAGTTTCAGTGGGAGAGTGATGGGGGAAAGGGTTAGGGATGGTAGGAGAACACGGTGTGGAGCAGGGAGCTGGTAGTACTCCAGAATGTTTTGGGGTCATCTGGGTGAGAGCTTTGAAATTGAGTGAAATATTGGTGTTTATCCAAAATAATAAGTTTTTTTCACACAATTTCTGAGTTGCTTATAACCTTGGAGAAAGGTGGGCATTTATTTATTTATTTTAGTTTATTTATTTATTTATTTATTTATTTTTTTAATAGAAGATCCTTAGGTACTAGCCTTCATATAGTTAGTGAGAAAGAATCTTTATATAGACTCATTACAGTTATTTAATAATGTATAATTCCCTGAACAGTCTATAATTATGAGAAAACCAGTAGAAAATCAGTAAATCTAAGAGGAGCAAGACAAAATATAAGGCCAAAAATCATAGCTCTGTGCATAAATCATAGCAGTTGACAGGTATGTTATTGTCTTTTAGGACATACTAGTTTATTTGAAAGGCAGCACACATTTCATAATAAGAGACCAATTGGCATAAAAGAGATAATTTGCCATAATGGTTAAGGTTTTTGACTCCCATGGACAAGGTACAAGGTTTAATTCTCACCTCCAGCTAATGCTGCTTGGAGTTTATAGATTCTTCCTGTGTCTCCCACCTGTAAAAAATATGACCTCCGGCCAATGCCTCTTTGGAGTTTGTATGTTCTTCCTGTGTCTCCTACCTCCAAAAAACATATTTCAGTGTTTCCATCTCACTCACCAATGAATGGAGCTGTGGGTAGCAGCACAGTCTCTACATGGTGCCCTACTGGGGAAAAAGTTGTATAGACCAGCCACCTTGGGCATCTACTGTGGTGCGCAGTATCCTCAAGATAGGAGAACATAGATCACAGACTGTGTGCCATGGCAGGGTTAGCCACTCAATGGTGTAAAATATGACTCTAGGTGTTTCGGCCATACTGACTAATGTCGCCAGATGGGTATAGGTATTTGCTGGTGCTAAGTGGGTTGAGGACCTGGCCTCTTCTGACCTATGCCAGGAATTCATGCTAATGGTGGCAAGGGGTGCATCTGCCCATATTGGCCAGTGTGCATTAGCAGTCAATAAGCTACTGGCTAGTCTATGTCCAGTTGCCCAGCTTGGGTTACCTGGGATAGCTCTGTTGAGTGAAAGCTGGATGTAAAACCAATCAACCTGCCAAACATGAACTAAGAATTGTTGCATTCAGTGTAGGTTCACTGCAGGACGCAGCTTGGAAGTTGATGACATAATGGTATGGAGGAGGCTGGACATCCTATATATCCAAGAGACAAGATGGAAGGGCAGTGCAGAAAATCCACTTGGCTTGGGATTCAGAGTCTACTACTCAAGAGGTGGACAGGCTAGAAATGGTGTGGGAATTGTGGTGAGAGAGAGGCTTCAGAAGGCAGTGCGGGATGTCATCCGAGTTAGAGATAGACTCATGGCAATCAGACTCCAGTGTAATGATAGAACAGTATTCATAATCTCACCTTTGCCCCACAGCAGGCTTGTGATAGTGAGGAAAAGAGTGCATTCAGACAGCAGTTGCAAGACCTACTAGATAAAGCAAGACAACATGAACTGGTGTTGATAATGTATGACTTGAATGTAAATATCGGGACAGAATATGAGGAGTGTCTGGATCCACATGGGTGGGGCAACAGGAATAAAGAAGGGCAGACCATTCTAGACTTCTGTCTGACAAATGGTTTGATAGTAGCCTACACATGGTTCAGAAAGACAGACAGTCACAAGATCTCAAACTAGAGTGGGCAACATGCAACTCAGGTAGACCTCCTTCTAGTAAGGAAAGGGCAATGGGGTACAGTCATCCCCAGTGAAGCACTGATTGCCACAATTAGCATCAAGCAATGGTCAAAGAAGACCTTAAGGTCAACAGGGACCAGGTTGAAGAACTGGAAGTTGACTGCACAGAAAGTACAACAGTTTAAGGAATTACTCAAGGCTCTAACACCCCAAGAAGAAGAATGGCAGCGCCTCAAAACAGCATGTGTGAGGACTACAGAACAGATACATGCTGAGCCAGGTATGGAAATAAGGTACATAAGGAAATTTGGTGGTGGAATGCAGATCATCGAGGAAGTCATCAAAAGAAAAAAGGAATGCAGGAAAAAGTGGAAAACAGAAAGGACGGACCAGGCAAAGAAGGAATACTGGTTGGCTAAGAAAGCTGCTAAGAAACAAGTTGCAATAGCAAATGCACTCTACCAACTTCTGGAAAGTGACTCAATGGATGTCACAAAGAAACTATATCAGGTTGCAAGGCAAAGACAGAAATATAAAGAGGATAGTCAGATACCCGTCGTAAGGGATGCCAGCAACAACCTGCTCACCAGTCCACAGAACATCAAAGGCAGGTGGAAGGAGTACTTCCAGCAGATTCTAAATGAAGAAAACCCCACAGAAGCTGAACTTCCCCAGAAACAGCCTACAATTACAGAAGAAGAGGAGCCCATCCTAGAAAAAGTAAGAACAGTACTAAGGAAAATGAATTCATGGAAAACAGCAGGCGCAGATGAGGTCACAATAGATATGATAAAGATACTGGGTCAGACAGGGGAGAAATGACTCCTGAGGGCACTCACAGCAGTGTGGAAGGAAAGGTGCATCCCAGATGGCTGGAGGATAAGCATACTCATGCCAGTGTATAATAACAAAGAGGACATCTACATCTGTGGGCAGTACATAGGTGTCAAACTTCTGTCACACTGCATGAAATGTCTGGAGAGAGTGATTGATAAATGGATACACAGAGTGGGAGAAAGCAAGATGGGAGATGAGCAGTTCAGATTTAGATCAGGATGCAATACAACTGACCTGATGTTTGTAGTGAGATTAATAGTTGAGAAGAAGCTACAGATGAGGAAGGAGTCCAACTGGGCATTTCTAGACTTGGAGAAAGCATAGAGTGGGAGGTTGGCATGAGGGTGGGAGGTTGGCATAATGGATAAGGCGTTTACCTTAAAAACACAAGTTGCAGGATTTGATTCTCACATGGGGTAATTGGCTAGGTTTAAAAATGGTCCACAGGGGCAGATAGCCTAGTACTAATCTATGAACCTATATGACAAGGTCCCAAGAAAGCTGATATGGGCAGTACTGCTGTGGTTCGAAGTCCCAGAAACATTGGAAGAATTAGTGCAGGCTATGTAGAAGGACCCAATGACTCATGTATGAACAGTATTTAGTCTGACAGAGGGGTTCCCAGTGGGAGTGGGTGTCCACCAGGGTACAGCTCTGAGCCCACTGCTGTTCATACTGGTGATGGACTACATTAACAAACAGTTTGGAGGGGACAGATCAACAATGTTGCTGTATGCAGACGATGTGGGATTACAGACAGACTCTGTGCAATAACTTCAGTAAAGGATAGGGGAATAGAATACAAAACTGAAGACACACGGGATGAACCTAAGTACAGATAAGATAGTAGTAATGGCAGCAAATTGGAGAACTCAGTAGAAGCTGATAATTGAGATAGAAGGGAAGATAGTGGAACAGGTTAACAGCTTCAAGTATCTGGGAGGGGTGGTTGAGAAGAAGGGAAGTCTGAATGAAGAGGTCAAAGCTAGAATCATAGGGGCTGCAGCCAACTGGCATAGAGTGTCAGGTGTAGTCTATGACAGAAGAATGGCAAACAAGCTGAAAAGTAAGGCGTACAAGACAGCGGTGCGACCAGTACTACTGTATGGTACAGAAACCTGGGCAGTAAAGGCAGAACAGATGAAGAAGCTAGAGGTGATGGAAATAAAGTGCCTGAGAAGGGTGGTGGGATGCACTCTGTGGGACAGATGAAGAAATGAGGACATAAGAGCAGAAGCCAAAGTAGCTCCAACTGCAGAAAAGATCAAAGAGAACAGATTACCGTGGTTTGGACACATGTAGAAAAGCAGAAGACAATCTGGTGAAGAGGATTTGGGACAGACAGGAAGAAGGTAAGAGGAAATGAGGGTATCCAGCAAAGAGGCGGATGGATTGTGTGAAAGAAGATCTGTGACAGTCAAGCATGAGTGTTGAAGAAGGCAGGAGTGTGCCATTGAACTGAGAGAGATAGCGACATTTAAAACGACACCCTGACCCCATGTAGAAAATTGGAAATAGGGGCATCTGTGACTTGACTGAGAATAGTATAAAAATGTAGTCTGCAAGCTGCCTTTTTGAAAATGAGGTTTGTGTTACTATATTAGATTTATCTTACTGTATTTGTGCAACACAGAACAATACTCATGTGACAGTGGTTAAAATGTGCATGAAAGGACCATTATGAAGAGAGATGGCAGATTTTAATAATCTGGTTAGGGCCTTGTCCAGGGCTGGTGGGCCTTCTTTCAAACACTTGATTTATAGTGACTGCCACAATTAGTTACAAGGCACAAGGAGAAAATATGCTTGTGTTTGCGACATTAGACAAGTCACATAAAAGAGAAGAAGGAAAGGTGAAGGTGGTGGTGAGCAGAATGGACAGAGAAAAAAGATCAGTTAAGATCAGTGAGTGCACAGAAAAAATGATGACATTAGCAGGACACCAGAATATTTGTCTTGAGGAAGATATGTTTCTCCCTGCTCTATATATTTAGAGAGCTGTCTAACAGTATTCAAAGACATGTGGCAAAGATAGCAGTCCTGAGCAATTCTAGGAGCCTGCTCAAAGACAGAAATTCTAAAAGGAAAAGGCTAAATGACGTTTGACTAAAGTGGATATTTATAACGTTGTTTTACATATTCATTTCTGGTCACAGAAATATATATTTGTCAGGTCTGAACACATATACTCTCACTCCAACATCTGTGCATTGTCAAAATAAGAATATATAAGTTGGGTGTGGTCTTCCCATGAACAGACACGCACACACACACACACACACACACACACACACACACACACACACACACACACACACACACACACACACACACACACACACACACACACACACACAGCAGCAAATCAGGTAATTTGAACCACAAACCACATTAACAGACATTTGTGCAGACCTTGTTTCTGAATCAGCATTTTGTGTGTGTGTGTGTGTGTGTGTGTGTGTGTGTGTGTGTGTGTGTGTGTGTTGTGTGTGTGTTGTGTGTGTGTGTGTGTGTGTGTGTGTGTGTGTGTGTGTGTGTGTGTGTGTGCTACACTTGGTGAAGGATATGATACCATGCCACACAGGATTTTACTACACTAGGTGAAGGATATGACATTATGCCATGGTGGATTCTAGTAAACTAGGTGAAGGATTTGACACCGTGCTGCATAGGAGGCTGGTATGTTTGATTAAAGATTTGGCAGTGGGCCCCAAAGCAAGTTAGTAAAGCCCAGATTATTATCAAACTGATTAACATTCAGACCTTATATACATACATGCTTACATCTCAACAGCTTGCTACTAAATGGCAGTCAGGCTTGCACGAGTTTAGTATTTATAAACTTCTGCAAGCCCTTGGATAGCTTCTTAAAGATACACACACCCATTGATCTACATCCTCCCTCTTAAAAAGATTTTCCTTTTAAAAAAAACAATACTAGAGTTAGACATGCATTAATATAGACATTAGAAACAAGCACAATGGTCATGTCTAAGTAGCCTTGTATCTATAACATGGTCTGGAGATATGACCAGATCTGGTAACATAACAATCTGGATTGGGTTTAGCGACAGGGACAGTATTTGGTGAATAACTTGCATCAGGAATCTGAATTCCACAATGTATGAAATGGGCAAATATTCTTCACAACTCCTATCCGATCATAACCTTTGGACGCTTTCATCCTTGCCACTTCTCCTTCTTGTAATGGATTGAGGGGTTTGCTGGTCTTACCATAGCAGGACTTCTGAGTTAAATGCTTCTTCAACAAATTAGTTTCCACTGACCTGTTGTTCTTGACACATGGAATCAACAATTGACTACTGAGTGGTAATGTGGTTCTGCTTTGTCTCAACAGAAGTCTTTGAGCAGGTGAGCCACGATGTTTATCACGAGGAATATGTCTGAGATTCAAGAAATTCAGGAAAACATCACTATTGTCTTATTTTGACTTCTCTAGTGACCGCTTTGTACTTTGAACTGCATGTTCTGACAAACCATTCGACTATGGATACTCTGGGCTACTCGTGACATGAGTCCCACTCTTCTGCAAATTTTTTGAACTGTTGCCTTGTAAACTGCATGCCATTGTCAAAAATAATTTTTATGGACTACCATGGAATGCAAAATGATGCTTCATCTTTGTAGTGATGGTACTGAATGCTAGGTTAGAAAGTAGGTCAATCTAGAACCAATTGGAATAACAGTCGACTAACACCAATTAATGGTGACCATTCCTTTTGAAAATGTCAGTGGCCACTGTCGACCAAGGTAGTTCAGGAATCTGGTTTAGCTGAAGTGGTTCCTTCTGTTGATGTGGCTTACTACTATTACATAAAGAACAAGATGCAAGTACTCTCTCAATATCTTGTGACAGATGGCCAAAATACTAGACCTCTCACCTTTCTTTTGGTAGTCTGTTCCTGGGTGATCACGATGTAAGATAGTAATGTACTCTTGTTGCAAAGACTTTGGAACAATCACTTTCAGACCTTTCATAATGATACCATTGTCAGACAAAATCTTCATATCTGTATGGAAAATAAGGTTGCACTTCTTGGGGTAAACTAGACTGTGGCTGTGTGATCTCTCAGCTCATCAAGATGTGTGGAAGAAAAATTTCTCACTTCCATAACTTCAAATTCAAGGTTCTCATTCTCTTGCTGTTCAGTGGTGTTTCTGGGTGATCTGGATAATGTTAGTAACAGTAACAAAAAATCCAAACCCTGAAAATGTAGGCATAATAAAAAGCACTTTATTCCAACCAAATGTAGGATCACAAAGCTTTTGGGATCAACCCTTCATCAGTGTGTAAGGAAACAAAGCAAAACAGAACATCCAGTTAAATATCCAATTTAAGATGTTAATAGAGACACACGACACATTCCTACTTTAAAAGCAATCACAGCTATAATAAAAACATATATATATATATATATATATATATATATATATATATATATATATATATATATAAAATAAAAATTATATTTAAAATATGTATCTGTATACACATAAATACTATTTCAAAAATAATTGTCTTTTTTTCAAAATAGGTTTAACACTAACTGCTGTGTTCAGACCAGGCAAATGGTCAGTTTCTAGAAGTGTAATCCATGAATATTCACACATCTCTTAACTCATTGTTCAAATCACCACCCCTTTTATTTTTATATCTAATATCAATTACTCTAAATTTAAGCTTATGGTTATCCCCTTCTCTCTCACATGTCTACCTAAGGCATTGCTAGCTAACTCTCTACGTATCTCAGATTTGTGTTTGATAATCCTGTCCCTCAATTGTCTTGTACCACAGCATCAACAGTGAATCCTTCTTCATCAGAATCTCAGAAAGATATTCTCCATACAGCCTCAAATCCCTTTTCTCCTGAAAGCAAATTAAAGCAGACTTCATACTTTTTCTTTGTCTTGGCCCCCTGAATCTGGGAATTCAGCCTTGGACAAATAAATGACATGCTCTCTTTCCACGAAATCCAGGAGAGAGCAAAAAGTGTATCACTTTATATAAGCTAAACTGTAAATACTTCAGTACAGGGAATATCACATAGTCCTGAGACATTCAGAACATTAGCATCTGATTCTAATAGTGATCTCTGTCTCTCATCCTGCACATTTAACTCCATTGTTTTTTATATGTGTGTGTGTGTGTGTGTGTGTGTGTGTGTGTGTGTGTGTGTGTGTGTGTGTGTGTGTGTGTATATGGGGTTTCACATCAGAATCTTGAACTACTGAAATATCGAACTTCAGTAGCTCGAGACCAAAGTGTCGAAACTGCACTTGTGCGAAAGTGTAGAATGCCGAATATGGAAATGCCAAATGTGGAAACGTCGATTCCGCGGTTGTGGAGGTGCGTACATGATGTGGGATTCCCTGTGTTCATGATGTGCGGTATGGTATGCGGATGTAGCTGGAGATTCAGGTAAGAGATGTTTTACTAGGGGTTTTGGGTACAGATTTTAGTGTGTGTGAGTGTTTTTGGAGTTTTGAGGTGTGGGTTAGGGTAGGTAGGTAAGGTTGTGAGTCTGTAAGTGTTGGAAGTGGTGGTATTTGTACGTATGTGATCTGTGTTTGTGCAAGGGGAGCGTAGAAAATGTAGTGGTGTTTTTTGTGTGTTTGTGTTTTTAGTGCGACCTCGGAGTTAGTATATATAAGTAGTGAGGGTGCAGGGGGGCTTGCCCCACTGCTTATATGTAGGGTCCGTGCATGTGTTTGTTTTGTTGTGTTTGTGAGTGTTTTGTTGGTTTGTGTAGGGAGGAAGGTTTATGTGTGCTTGTTTGTGTGTGGAGTGTGTTTGTCGGCAATCGCAGTTTTGAATTTCGAGCTTTTGGGGTTTTTAAGTTTTTGGCTTTACAGTCTCGAGATACTGAATGTCGATATTTCAGTATTTCGGGTTTCTAAAGTGATACTCTCTATATATATATATATATATATATATATATATATATATATATATATATATATATATATATATATATATACACACACACACACACACACACATATATAATATGTTTTTGTTGAATGTCATTAGTAGTTATGGATATATTACTCAACAAAATACACTGTACAATTTATACTGTACTACTACATGAAATTTTGCCATAATATTTGTCTTCATTCCTTATTATTCTCACTCACATGTTTTGTGCATTATTTTTCACCTGAGGCACAGCCTAAAAATGATCTTTGTGGATCAATGTCCTATCCCAGTTAGCAAATGCATAAATGAAAATAAATAAATAAAATTTACTCCCTGTTTATCAACTTGCTATATCTTCAAAAATGGGTGATCTGTGCGGCTTACATGCTTGCTGTTAAGAAAATAAAACATCTTTCTTTCTTCTGAGCTTTCCTTCATTCATTTATTTTCTTCTACTCGTGTTACCCTGTTCAGGGTCACAAGGAAGACAGATTGTGACAGCAAAGGGCAGTTGTACAGAATCATCTTTTCACAGGACACCAGTCCATCTCTCTCACACACACACACACACACACACACACACACACACACACACACACACACACACACACACACGCATACAGAATAGCAATATGGAAAGAAATGACAGCAGCAAGTAAAACTGCATGTAGACGCAGGAAGTATCACAAAACCCCACCCAAGGAATGAACTGAAGAACCAAGAGTTCTTCTTCTGGCTTTGCCCAGTTAGGGGTCGCCACAGCGGATCACCTGTCCGCCCATGATTGGCAGTAGAGTTTTACAGTGTCGAGTTGCCAGCCCAGTGCCCAACCTTCCACAGAAGGCACACACTCACACCTAGGGCCAATTTAGAGTGTCCAATCCACCTACAGCATGTCTTTGGGATGTGGGAGGAAACCAGAACAAACCCACACAACCACAGGGAGGACATGCAGACTCTGCAAAGAAGGCACCCCAGCCGAGGATCAAACCGGAGAGCCTCTTGTTGTGAGGCAACAATGCTAACCCCTGCACCACTGTGGCCACCCTAACTGAAGAACCAAGAGTAGTGAGGTAATAACATTAACACCTGCACCATTATACCAGCCTGCATAGCACCTTTAAAGTTTAAATTGTGACAGCCTGATTTTTCTTTTCACATGTTCTTTCCAAAATGCACTGCCATGGCCCTACTTCTTAACTGTTAGGATTAAGGCATGGTGCAGTGATTTTTGGCCATCATATTTAGTCTTGCTTCCCTTAGAGTTACTGATCTCCTCATAAAGTCACACCTGGTTATGTGAATTACCTTAATTAAACTAAGCCTTTGCAAACATTCCCTATCACATACTATGTAGAGTCTAATATAAGAACAATTCTAATATGAAAAATAAGAAAATACTTCTCTTTCTGACCCTCTGCAATGATTTAAAGGTCTAGACATATCATTTTTAATGCTTAGAAGCTGAGCGGTATGGATGGTACACTTGAGATATGCAGCAACTTCATTATTCAGATGATAGTGTGTTCCTTCTCAAAATATCATCCGTAGATCAGAGAAAATAAAACCATAGCATGGCTCTTGAGTGTAACTGAGGCATAAATAAACAATACACTTAGCAGTTCAGTACCTTTTTGAGGTTTGGAAATGTTTTCATTCATGGCAGCCTGAATACACCTTTGCTAGGCCACATGATAGGGGTAAGATATTTATCTTCACATCCATCACATGGGATTTTTTTAACTGTCATAAGTATCATTTTAATCCTCTCCTCTATCATGTCCATGCATGTGAACATGTGTGTACACACATGTACACACACACACACACACACACACACACACACACACACACACACACACACACACACACACACACACACAGGAAATACATTGAAAAAATAATCAGTCTTAGCATGCAAAATGTCCCAGTGCAGACTAGTGTTAAATTTGAAAAGTAGCCAAACGAAACTATATTTTTCGGGTGTCATTTTCTTTTTTCCTTTCTATTATTTGAAGATTACTTACCTGATGTTATTACATGTAGACTATAAAGCAGGACCCGGACTCAACAACATTACTTTTGTCTTCATTTTCCATGACTGCATTGCCTATAATTTTAATAGCCATGACCTCTCTGATGGCATTTAGCAACAGATTAGTTGTCTTCAGGTATTCACTTGTACTGGTGTCACTGATGTTTATTTCATTTAGTTTGCTTTTTGTATCAAATATCTGTTTATTGTAATTATACAATAATAAAATTGGAAAAATATAGTTAATATGATAACAAGTTTAGGTCAGTAAAGAGCAAAGAGATTATAGTGCCCCTCTACTCGTCACTCATCAGACCCATCATAGAGTACAATGCCCCATTTGGGATGTACCTCACAAGACACTTCCAATAGCTGGAAAGACCACAAAAGCACCTCACCAAGAGAATTACTGGCCTCAAACATATGTCCTATGCAGCCCGACTGAAAAACCTCCGGCTGTACTCAGTGGCATATCGCTTACTCAGAGGTGATCTCTGCCTGACTTACAAAGCCATGTCCAACTCAGAATTGATGGACATGCTCCATCTAAAGAAATCCAAGTCACTGCGAGCCACATGCTCTAGTGAGCTAAACCTCGCCACAACAATAAATAGAACATGCTGGAGGGATAGATTCCTGTCACAGAGACTCCCCATGCTTTGGAACAAAATTCCAAACTACATTAGGCAGAGCCCCTCACTAACACTCTTCAAGAGAAGCCTTGACGATTGGATGGGTAACAGAAAATACACCCCTGGGATCACTTCATAGGCTCTGTTTGACAGAGGCTCAGTTAATTAATCAATGTGGCGGCGAAGTCCGACACACTCTGGCTAGGCTTATAAATGCCCATGGGCAGATAGCCTAGTACCTACCTATGAACCTATGAACCTATTTTGGTCTCTCTAAGTATATGTTCATAGATTAATATTAGGCTACTGTCCTTGTAGGCCATTTTTTAAGCCTTGCCAATTACCCCATGTGAGAATCAAAAGCTGTACTTTGTGTCTGTAAGGTAAACACCTTAACCATTATGACAACCTTCCTTGTGAGGATCAAGCCCTTTACCTTTCATCTCTAAGATAAACACTTTAACTATTATTCCAACCCCCCAAATCCCCGTAAGGGACTGATTTGCAAAAAACATAACTATTAGTTTTCATTACAAAAAATGTAGCAAGTGGTACAATATGGATTAAAAAAACACCTAAAAGGTGGAATTATCTGGCAGCAAGAAAAATTTAACACATAATAGTACATAAAACCTCACTTCACAATGAGAGATTAAGCAGAGATCAGCAGTGAAAGGGTGACAGAGTAATTGTTTTCCAGTTATTGCGCTGATTTTTGAATTTATTGGAAAGTTTAAATGCATTAAGAAATTACAGCACAAATAAAGATAATTTTTAGGAGATACATTTTGTGGTGTTATACATTCGGTAGTAAAATAATTCTTGACCATGGCAGTGGTAATAGTTAGTAAAATATACTTTTCTTTGCCACAGAGGAGAATCCCACAAAACTAAGAGACCTTGCTTCCAGTTAAATGAAAAATGTAACAGCTGAAGTTTTTTAGAGTATTCTAGATTGTTTTTAATCTGAAGGTACCAAAAAACATTTATTTATTTTACATTTGTTTACCAAGTAGTTTCCGACTGGGCCAGAAGCCAATTTTTTGCAGAGGCTCGGGGAGAAAAGCTCCATAATACAGTAATTGAGTATAGAAGAATAACATGATTGAGAACATACACATTATTGTATGACATGTTAACATACACGATAGGAATAAAAAAATAGCAAAAAAGCATAAACATTATAAATTTACATTTTTACAAATTCCGAATGTAGTCCCGACATGAGTTGTATGGCGGTATCATGGCTGTAAGAAATGTGTAAGGGAACTACACTGGTGTTATATAAAGTATGAATGTACAGATTGAATAAAGACAAGATTAACATAGTTACAATTAGTGAGAGAAAAAAGCAAACGTAGTGAGAGAAAGAAGAAACTGCATTGGTTTTACATTTTTATAAATTCAATATGTTGTCACGGGTTCCCTACAGAAGACCGACAGCTCACAACACCGACACCCACATTGCCGACACCAAAAGCCTGACACACGAAATACCGATAATGGGGAAACAGTAAGTCTCCATAGTGCAGAATGGAAATATTTCCATTCCTGCACTGTAGTGCGATCTCGGAGTTGGTATAGTAAAGTTACGGGGGGTGTGGGGGGCACTAGCTCTGTTGTCGGTATTTCGTGTGTTGGGCTTTTGGTGTCGGCAATGTGGGTGTCGGTGTTGTGAGCTGTCGGTCTTCTGTAGGGGATCCGTTGTCACAATATAAGTAATAACGTATGTAGTATGAGGGCATCCTGGCTGAAGAAGCTGGGTAGGGGAACTACAGATGGGCACAGGACATTAGTGTAGGTAGGAAAGGGGAAATGGGAAACATCACAGATGTCTGGAAGTATGCAACTGGTGTGATTTTTGATGGAGTTATAAACGCATTGCAATATATACTTGCATTTTATCTGTCTTTGGCCTAGCACTTTTGTGTGGGGTCATTTACTGCACTGTTATAACTTGTTAATCCTTGTATACTTGTGAACCTCTGCTATCTCTGAAAAAAACAAAAAAACAAAAAAAAAATCTTGCTTTTTTCCCACTTTTTTGAGATTTAAAAAAGTTCAGTTACAGGCTTGCTGTTCTTGAACTGTTTGTAAGTTTCTGTGAGGCCATTTTTTGCTTGGGCTAAAGGGAAGTCTCTCTGTTGATCAGTGGCAGTGAAAAACATTGAGCAGCCTGTCTGCCCCTGTGGGAGTGGTTACTGACTTGAAACTGTAGTTTTATTGGCCATTTTGGGTCAATTCCAAAACTCCTTCATCTTCCTCTCTTAAAACCTGGTTGCCTCATGATTTTGGCATCTTTTCAGGCTTGTTGGCTGTCGGTGAAGCACCCACAAAGAGGAGAAAACGCTGAGAGAAGAAAGGAGCCACTTTTGAGATTTTAAGTATTTTTCCTCTGTTTATTTGCTAAGTTTTTCTGCATAGCCACCTATTTTGAGCATTTTCTGGCTTGTTAAACTTGATTTCTGCATTAGTAACTGTATTTAGAGCACAACCTAAAGCTGTTTACTGAATTTTCTGTTTGCACTTATTTTTAAAATCGTTTTTTTCTCAAAACTTGCATTTTATCTGTCTTTGGCCTAGCACTCTTGTGTGGGGTCATTTACTGCACTGTTATAACTTGTTAATACTTGTGAACCTCTGCTATCTCTGAAAAAAACAAAAAACAAAAAAAAAATCTTGCTTTTTTCCCACTTTTCTGAGATTTAAAAAAGTTCAGTTACAGGCTTGCTGTTCTTGAACTGTTTGTAAGTTTCTGTGAGGCCATTTTTTGCTTGGGCTAAAGGGAAGTCTCTCTGTTGATCAGTGGCAGTGAAAAACATTGAGCAGCCTGCCTGCCCCTGTGGAAGTGGTTACTGACTTGAAACTGTAGTTTTATTGGCCATTTTGGGTCAATTCCAAAACTCCTTCATCTTCCTCTCTTAAAACCCTCTTTTGCGCGGTTTTGCGCGTTTTTGTGCATAGTGCAACAGCTGGCAGCGCCGCCTAATTGGGTTTAAACTATTCCTGGCTCCACAAAGTCTGCTCTTCACTTTTTCCCTTAGAACTGCTCTAGCTCTCAATTTAAACACCATATTTTCATTCTAAGGTCCTTCACTGGTCCAATTAAGTAATCCTACAAGTTAGCACTATTAAACCATAAGCACTACTTACTCTTATACTCTCTACGATTACCCTGTCCCCTATTGGTCCGTCTTAAATTCAGTTTCCCTATATTACTCTAGCATGTCCAAAGGTCAGTCAATGGTTTCCTCTCCAGTCCAGCTGGTGAATCTGGGAATTTTGAGGCAATGTTACAACTGTCTCATGTACACGGACAACCCTCTCCTCCTCCAAACAGGTTCAAATATATGTGAGAGATGCAACTATTTAGCCAAACTGGAGGCTGAGCTCTCTCATCTTAAAACTGGTGTAACCAGTCAGGAGGAGAAGGTAACCTCACACAACACAATTCCAGTATCACATAGTCCCACCACATCAGCGAACCAAACACATAAATACACAAAAACATACTCGGAGGCTCTAAATAAAAATCTACCTAAGCAACAGAGACCTCCAAAGCAGACATCCAAGCAAACGCTACCTCAAAACAAAACACGCACAACACATAGCCCACAAAGTCAGTGTGCCAAGCAGCCACAGCCCTTAAGGCTGAATAACACACCTGATACTCTTGTAATAGGTGCCTCTATTGTCAGACACATTGATGTCCCACTCACCAGGCTGAATAAAGAGAAGGTCACGGTGAGCTGCCTGTCGGGTGCTAGGATCCGCCACATAACGCAAGCACTCAGGTCACTCCAAATCAAATACAAATATGACTCAGTTATTGTACATGCTGGTGTGAATGACCTGAGACGTACCGCACTGGACTACATGAAAAGAGACATAGAGGAGCTCTCTGATCATGTAGCCCAGGCTGGTATGACCCTGACCATGAGCAGCATCTTACCCTCACCTAGAATGATGCCACAGTACAAAGACAAAATGATCGATTTTAACAATTGGCTAAAAGTTTGGTGTCATTCAAAGGGGATCCAGTGTTTGTCAGCCTGGGATGACATGCTTGACAAGCCACGTTGCTTCGCTAGGGATGGCTTGCACCTGTCACCACTGGGCTTTTGGATATTGGCAAAGGCTCTTGCCACCCCCATAGTGCCTTTTTTAGGCAAGGCTCAAAAGTCAAACCCACCCCCATAGACAGCACAAGGAACAAGAAACTAAGGGTAATGCTGCTAAACGCCAGAAGTCTTAACCTCAAGATGCATGCACTCGAAGCTCTCCTCAGTATGGAGAACATCGATATCTGTGCAGTGACCGAAATCTGGTTCAAGGCTCCAGAGAGCTCCCTAGCACTACCAGGCTATACCTCATATCATGCTTTTCTGCCCCAAAACCCGGACCGAACCACAAAAGGAGGGGGAGTTTCCATATTTATCAAGGATATCCACACCTCCAGGTTACTGGCATTGCACGAAGTATCGGAGACCATCCATGTGCAACTAACAGTGGGCAACACTGCTTTTCAGTTTATAGCATCCTACAGACTACCCTCTCAAAGTCAGGAATCCCACTCGGCTTTCCTGAAAACATTGGAGAACATGAAGATCTCTCCAAACACCATTATATTGGGCGACTTCAACTACCCAAACATTGACTGGGAGCACTACTCAAGCCCCAGCACCTTAGCCCAAAGGTTCCTGGAAATTATAAACTCAAATGCTATGGAACAACTAGTCACCACTCCCACAAGAGGGGACAACATACTAGACCTGATCATTACCAACATGGGGACTCTATGCTCCACACCAGAAGTATATCCCTCATTGGTAAGATCAGACCATAAATTAATCTCACTGGATGTCCACATCCCGACCCCACCCCCAGCCCAGAAAACCACAGTGAAAAACTTCTCAAAAGTGAACTTCTCACTTCTCAAAACTGAAGTGGAATCCTTCAAGGCCCCATTGCCAGTGGAAACTATGGCCCAAACTGCAGAATCCTATATAAACGCATTCTACGGACATCTCCAGGAATGCATGGATCATGCTATCCCAAACAAAACCAAGACCCAATCATCCAAAGGCAGGCGTCCAGTCTGGTGGACCCCTGCCATAAATAAACTGTACAACAGAAGGAGGAAGCTACTACATGATAGAGCAAAATACCTAATAGGGAAGGCATCTCTGATCAGTACTAGCAAAAAATTATGATCCCTCATAAAATCCTCCAAGGCCAGCTTCGAGAGAAAAATTGCGCAGGACACCAAAGACAATCATAATGCTTTTTTCAGTTATGTTAGAAACCTGGGATGCAACTCCCAGACTTGTTCTGAGTTGATTCTAAACAACAAAAAATACACTGAACCTACAGACATCGCCAATATCCTGGCAGACAGGTTCAGTGCAAACTTCTCCCCCCCTCCCCCCTAAAAGAGCAAGTATCTATCCTGGCAGAGGGCTGCCTCCCAAACATCTCTGATGCTCAGGTGAAGGCTGCCCTCTCCAAAGCAAAAAAACACTGCTTCCATGGGACCAGATGGCGTCCCAGGTTGTGTCCTACATGAACTCCAAGAGGAACTAATCCCTCAAATAAAACAGCTATACAATCTCAGCCTCACTACAGGATATGTGCCCACAGAATGGCGTACAGCAACAGTAGTCCCACTCCACAAAGGTGGAGCCTCTATGGACCCTGGAAACTATTGCCCCATAAGCCTGACTAGCTTAGTCTGCAAGGCTATGGAGAGGATCATCATGGAGCTCATAAACAAAGACATTGGGGACCTACAGACACTAGATCCTACCCAGTTCGGCTTTGTTAAGGGCAGATCCTGCCTTTTGAACCTGGTTGACTTCTTCGAAACAGTCACCAAAGCCATAGATGAAGGGAAGGTAGTCCACACAGCCTATCTGGACCTTGCAAAGGCATTTGACGCAATACCCCACTTGGGCATCTTAGATAAGCTAGCCAGCTTAAATATAAACCCCTATGTCACAAGATGGGTCGCAAACTGGCTCAAAGACAGAACCCACAGAGTGAGAGTTGCTGGAGCCATGTCAGACTCGAAACCAGTCACAAGTGGTGTCCCACAGGGTTCTGTCCTGGGACCACTTTTGTTTGGTATATACTTTTCTGAGGTACAGGCAAACGTGGGAGGACTATGGCTCACCAAGTTCGCAGACGACTGCAAACTGGGTGCCATAATCAACTCTCCAGCTGACACAAACATCCTTCAAAAAGGTCTCACATAGACAGATAACTGGTGCCAGCGCCATGGTCTAAAGCTAAATGCCAAAAAATGTATAGTCATACCCTTTGGCAAAAACAATGTGCCCACAAATTACCACATAGGCGGAAACCCATTAAGTACAGAGAAAGTTATTAGGGACCTGGGGACCCAAGTTGATAGCAGTCTCTCCTTTGAAAACCACATTGTCAAAGTGGTTAGAAAGACCTTCTACATAGCCCACCTCATCATGAAAGGTTTCACATCTTGATCAAGAGAGGTAATCGTGCCCTTTTATTCATCCCTCATCAGGCCCTTCATAGAATACAATGCCCCTTTTGGGATGTACCTTACCCGACACCTGCAGCAATTAGAAAGACCCCAAAAGTATCTCACCAAGAGGATCAAGGGTCTCAAACAGATGCCATATGCTGCTCGGTTAAAAAAACTCCAGCTCTACTCAGTTGCATACCGCCTACTTCGAGGCGATCTATGCCTGACATACAAAGCTATGTCAAATCCAGAATTAATGGACATGCTCCACCTCAGTAAATTTAAATCCCTTAGAGCCACACGCTCGAGGGACTTGAACCTCAGCACAGAAATAAATAGAACTTGCTGGAGGGACAGGTTCATAACCCAGAGGCTCCCTTCGCTCTGGAATAGAACTCCAGTTCATGTGAGGCAGAGCACCTCACTGAATCTCTTCAAGAAGAATCTCGATAGGTGGATGGGGGATCGTAGGTTTGTCCCAGGGATTACTCCCATGTCACTATTAGACAGAGGCACAGTAAACTAAACCTTAAAGGGCACAGTATACTCAAATCAAGGGGTGGCGTAAGCCATACAGAATCGGGCTAGGCTTATAATTGCCTCTGGGCAGATAGCCTAGTATGAACCTATGAACCTATAAACCTAATACAGGATAAACTGTATGCAAAAGAGCTTCTTACACAGGATAATTAATAATATGATTTTCACATATCAGTCCAGGCAGTCTGTAGGTTAAGCACGGGATTTATGTTTTGCAAGTGTATACTGGATTCTTTAAACATGAATAATAAGAATCTGAAATAACCTTATAAGAAGAAAGGGACAGCATCATTTCAGTGAATAGTGGCAACTAACAGACTGCTCTGAGACTTGTCTCACCTAGTATTTAAATATCATTTTAGTGATGGATTACAGAATAATATCACATACATCTGGTCATCTGATTTCTCGTTCCTATGCTACCCCCCATTGCTAGAAACTGCTAGGATTTAGCACATATGTGTCAATAGTATGCACACACATAGAGCTTGCTAAGATCTGTTGCAGTTTCTGGAAGTCATAAAACAGTTCTAAACGTCCACCCTTCTAGAGTAGCAACTAGTTCTCTGCTAAAGACAACACAGAAGGCTTCCTAGTACCTGTTTTCCCAGACATTTGGTCTCTGTCTGCAATCAGAACTGTAAGATACAATCTTTATGGCCTAAATTAAGTAATTTAATTTCAAGCTATTTTCAAAGTTAGATGGAGCTGAGCTTAACCTCCTCTCTTCCAGTATCCTCTGTTAACATATATATTTAATTCAGTTACTATACAATCAGGACCCACTGTTAGTACATTTTTAACACAAGCAACTTTACAAATACATTTTCAAGACAAACATTTGTATAAATCAGTTTGATATACAAATGACAGAGAATTCTTTACAAAATTCTAGCTAGCTGTGCTGGCATATGTTACACATCCACTGCCCTACGTCTCCTGGCATACCTAGCAATACCTCAGATTGTCACAGTTACATCTATATGGACTAAATAAATACTAATGAATGATAACAACCCCCCCAATAAAGAAGCTTGAGAAAATGTAACTTGGTCAATATAATATCAAATTAGTTAATGACACCCACTAGGAAAACTGCAGAGGTTGGGAATAGGACCAAGAATAAGGAATTATATTGCTACAGAATTAAGTGGGAGGGTTCAGAGGGTTGTAGTAAGGGGGGTCAGTGTCAGGAATAAGGAAAGTGATCAGTGGAGTGTGGTAGAGTCTGTCCAGGATCAAATATTCCTTAGTTTGTTCATTGCAGATATATCTGACAGATCAAAGAGCAGGGTGAAGCATTTAACTGATAACCCAAAGTCAGGGGCACCAATGGAAGATGGTGGACCAGAGTCTAAGGACCAAGTGGGCATTGAGGTAGCTTTTGTAGTTCAATGCAGGCAAATAGAAAGTACCATACCTGGTCCAAAGCAATCCTGGGGTTAACTATTAGTTGGGGAGGGGGAAATGAGGAAATAATATCAACAGAGCAGGAAAAGGATCTGGGGGTACAGTTTTCACCAGGATTGGACCGCGAGCAGAGTGAGAGGGAAGTGGCAGCAGGAAATAGCATGCTGGGAAGGATCCTCAAGGGGACAGACTCCAGAAGAAAGAGGTAATGCTTCTGTTACACCTGGCCCTAATCAGCCCACACATGGAGTACTGTATGCAGTTTTACAGACCATACAAGGGCATGGATATTGACCTGCTGGAATGAGTCCAGAGGAAAAGCACCAGAGGGGGGCATGGAATGGAGGAGAAAGTACATGCCCAGAGACTAGAGGAGACAAAGGTCTTCTCACCTGAGACCAGAAAATGTGAGGGGCATCATATGAGTGTACATGGTCATTTCAGAGAGGTGTCAAGGGTTTATCCTAAACATAAACAATAGTAGGAGGAGTAGACAGGACAGGAAGCAGACTGTAGGGACCAGTACTTATTTTTTTATTGGCTGAGTGATTCTTATTTGTTAGCTGCCTTAACATTACTAGGTAGAGTCAATTTACAGAGGGAAGATAGAGAGGAAAAGCTCTAAAAAAATCCAAATAACATATTACAATAACAATAATAACAATAACAATTAGCCTAACGCAAATAGTTAAATAGTTAAGCGAAAGTATAGTTACAGAAAAAAAATAAGAAAAGAAAGAACAGCAGAAGTTACACAGCAGACTGAGGTGTTCCCTTACTCTTAAATTAGACTTGTACATCTCAACGTACAGCTTTAGACATTTTCACTTTTCATAACAGAAGTGTTCCTGTTATGTTTACTTCTTTAGAAGTTCCCCATAAGACACTCATTTAGGACTTTGGGCTCATCTCAGTCAGCTCTGCACTTTATGTTCATATGTGTTACTTTGTTAAAACAAGACACTTCCAGTCTTAGTCTCAAAAGTCTTTTAACATTCTTTCTTTGATATTCAATAATGCTTCTTTTGGAACAGGCCTTAAAAGACATTTAATGTCAAGAGCTCCTTTTTACAGTTATATTGGCATAACCTAGAGCTACTTTTATTATGTAGTTGAACACAGATATTGCAACAGAGTGCATGGGTTGTGCAAAATAAATCAGTAACCTTGATTGCAGATTGAATTCCTTCTGCTTCGCCTCATTCTGTTACATTGTACATGAATTCGATTTTTATGTCTTGATTGCAGATTGCATTCCTTCTGCTTCGCCTCATTCTGTTACATTGTACATGAATTAAGATTTTATGGATTTAACAGTTAAGAGGCTCTTTAACAGTATATTACTTCTGGTAGTAACTATTTATACATAACTGCAATATCAATAACATGTGTGGGTGATCAAAATGAGTGGCCATATGGTTTCCTGTAAATTCAAGTACCTACTGTGAATATTCCTTATTGATTTATTTATTTATATTATGATTTGAAGCATTTACCAGTACCTTAGCCTTACTGTATTATCTATTCTGATTTGTTGTTCTGGTATGGTTGATACATTTGTAAATAGGTCATGGCTAAAATGGTCCCTTATTCTGCAGTCCATGTAACTGATCAGGTACATTAAGAATAAACAATAATGTTTCTCATTGCAGGTGTCACATATGAAGAACTGCATGTTGAGTCTTTATAGTCACCTGTCCTCATAACCTGTGCCAATCTGGTTTCCTCATTACAGCAACATATAGTAACTCTCATTTTATATTACCTAGTGATGTGATTACCTACTGCAATGTTTTTTTCAGCAGTATATCAGAGCAGGAGTCTTTAGAGGAGGTATGTGCTGTCGTCTCCTACATGGTTATATGTTACCTCGGTAAGTTTCCTAATTTCTGCTAAAGCTCTGGAGATAGTAATATAGCACTAGTATAAAGATATGACACCAAAATGCAATGATAACATCTCTTCCTACACTAAACATTCAAATGCCAAGCTGTATCCTTGGGATCCAATACTAAGTCGATGAGAAGACCGACTTCCAGGTAAGAATATCTGAGGGCGGGTAGCACTGAGCTGTCAGACATGTGGTTTATCAGCACATCACTTGAGCCTGATGGATTTCTCCTTCTTGCAGTCCACATGTGTGAGCAAAGTAAGGGAGGTTCTTTTAATGTGGGAGATGGATGCAAGGGACACAACCATATATGTGAGGTGATGGGAAGCTTTAAAAACATTTTCCTTCTCATTTTTATCTGATTACTTTTATTTTTTATTAGGTATCTGTTATGGTCTATGTACTGGCATATCTGGGATTAAAAAACATGGGAGTGCCTAGTGCTAGTGAAGTGCATATACCACACATAAGCCACTGACATGTGACAGCTGAAGTGGCCATGTCAGAATTATTTATCAGCTAAATTGCTGAATTCTTAACTAGAGCTGAACAGTTACCTCTTTTCTTGTCAGGTGAATACTGATTAAGCAATTTCAGCAAGTGTTGTATCATTGATGAAATTTGGGCAAAACAACTTTTGCTGACAATGGAGTTCTCTTTCTTGTACCACTGTTGTGTGACCTCAGAGTAGGTATGTTTAAATTTGGGGTGTAGATGTTGCAAGGGGCTTGCCCTCTGGAGAAAAAAATTACTCCCAAGATTCACCAGAAGTTGTACCGACCATTTTTTTTCCCAGTCGATTAGTACTTGATAAAGAACTGTCAGTCTATTAACATGATTCCATCTTTGTCATACACTGAGCAGATATTAAGCCAACATCTCCAAGAACCATGACTGTTGTTAAAGGTACTACAATATCACAGCCAGTTCGGATTGTTGCATGCTCTGTACTACTGTCCGAATGACAGACATTTCAGAAAATGAAATAATTTCTTTTCTGTTTCTTTAACCTCCATTTTTTTATTGACAGTACTGTTCCATAAAGGTGAAACCATAAAAAAGTCCAAGTTCTACAGGGATTCAGGTAATTTGTTATAAAGTCCGCTGGGAAAACAAGAGAATAATGTAATGACTAAGATATGGATGTAAAAAAATAGCTTTGAACTCTGATTCTGCATACTATTTATTTAGTTATTTATTTATTTAACATTTGTTGACTAGGAAAGTCTGACTAGAACAGAGCCTATTTTCAGAGAAGGCCCAGGGAGAAATGCTCCAGATGCATGTCTTTAGAATTGTAGGACACGGACCATGCCTTTCTACTTATTCATGCTTCTGGGATGCCACTGTAAGAGACTTTAAGTCTCACTGAATCAAGGGATATGACAAAATGAATTATTAACATCAATTAAAATAAATAAAAAAAAAAAATACAACAGATGGTGCTATCACTTCTGTAACTCAGGAACTAGATACTAGCTTTGGGAATTTGAATCTTTGTTAGTCATAAATCAAAATATGAATATTTGTCAGGTAAGCTGACTAAAGAACATTGAAGAAAGTTCTGCTGTCTTTTTCCACGTCTTTCCTGTTCTTTCTTTTTACTATCTCATGATAGAGGCCATCATCTTGTCTATAAGATGTCCATTTTGTTGCATGTACCTACATGGCTAATAAATAAACATACTGACAGAAATAAATACTCAGTACTGTCCTTTCTTACTGTTTTTTGAAATGTTTTACATCATGTTTTCCAGGCAGCAACGCTGTAAACAAAAAATGCTGGCCTTTTTGAAATGGGTTGAGGGATACTACATAGAACAAGACAAATACATTGTATTGTAGGGCAGTAATGCAGTGAGAAACTGTTATTCACTGCATAGTGAGTGTGAATGAAATAGTTGGGGGCTGGAAATGAGAAATTAAGGAGAACAGGGAAAGGAAATAGACACCAAGAGATGAAAAAATGATGGCGGGTGAGAGTGAGAAACATGAGGAATTAATTGGAGGGGACAGGAAGAAGAAGTAAAATAGCAAAAGAAAAAACAAAAACATGATGGAAAGGGAGAAAGAACCAGAGGGAAAAAGAGACCTGCTGTTTTGACAGCTGCATGTAGAGACATGTATAGAATACATAATAATTTCCTATATATATGTGTGGAAACATAATAAATGTCTCCCAAATGGAATGCACTGAGTGAATTATAAGGGCTTACAGCTTGTACATAGAATGTGGGCAAACAAAATAAATCATTTAAAATTGATCCAGAGTGGGTTTTTGCTAAGCAGCAGTATGGCAAAATGAATTTATAGCATGATGTGTCTCTGAATAAGTTAAGCCTGACTGACAGAAAAATTCATAGAAACACTGCTGAAAAAAATGCTGCAATACACAGGGGACAGATTCCATGCATTGTTCAAGTGTTATAGGGCTATGACCAATTTTTGGCAAGCACCAGAGGCAAGATCATATCACTCCATTGTCAATATCCCACTCCATATTAACATCAACAACTCTGTCAGCTGTGCAGTGAGGTGCTTTGTTTCCAACACAAAGCACAGCAATCAGAAAACAATCAGGCTGTAGGTCCTACATGAAGCATGCAAAAACTGAAAAAAATAATAATATAGGTATTGGCACAGCATTTTGTTTATTATCAAAGACAATACATCTAGCCCCTTTGGTTATGTAGAAAGTATCTAAACTTCTTTCCTGCACTTTTTATTTTAAGTATTTAATCCACTGAAGCACAGCAAAAGTAATTTTTAATAAGTTACAAGAAGCTTGAAGGGAGGGGAGTTTGGCAGAACAGTTAAGGTGTTTACTTCACAAACACAAAGTACAGAGTTTGATTATAACCTTTGTGGAAAAAAATTGGCTAAGCTAAAAATATCCCACAATGACAGATAACCTAATACTTACATATAAGCTTTAAAGAATAATCTCTGCCTGATAGCTTCATGGAGATATTTGGTGGTATAATTAAATGGGATAAAACCCCTTCAGCCCTGCCACTGTCTCACAATGGCGTATAAAAGGTTTCATTTCCCTTGCTTCATGTACTACTATTTCAGTTTGCTTTCTTATATACTAAATTCTTAATGAAAAGGTTCTCTGGTACCATGTATTTCACATTGTTGTTAAAGTCATCTAAAAGTATTTTTTCTGAACTGACAGGACCATACATATAGAACTGTCTTGTAGACCTGAGTTTGATTCCCATAGCTGTCATGTGTGAACTATTGAATGTTTGACTCTAAACAAGTGTTTTAAGCAGGCAAAGTGTTTCAGCTCCATCCATGAAAACAAACAGATGTGGCAAGGTGTCCTTATTCTGTTCCATCTATCCCCTGCTGTGAAACTGCATCCAGCTCATATAGTGATATTATGGACAGCTACCACCATCCAAAAAGCTTACTAGGCAAGTAGGTAATAAAAGTATTGGCAGGGCTCTGTTCTGTAAGTCATGCACACAAATATGGATAATTTATTGTTGGCAAACCACCGACTGCATGTCTTTGGGATGAAACTGGAGTACTTGGAGAAACACTATATAAAAACTGGGAGGACATGCAGACTGAGAACCAAACGTTGCTCTATGGCAACAATGCTATTCACTGCAACACGGTTCACTGTAACCCTTTTCCGGTTAATGAAGCGTAACCAAAATGAACACACAATAATGTCCTGTAATGGCACCCAGTACATTGTACCAATGCATTTTTTATTTGTATTTATTTACTGGAGTAATGCGATTTGCTGATTTCATGTCATCATGTCATTGACAGCAAAGTCCAAATTCCACTGCAAGTGTATCTAATGGGCCACTTGTTAAAGGTTGGCCATAGGTAAACTGCATCTATGGGATATCAGTTCGGTGTAGGACCCAATGTGTCTCTGTTTCACAGTCAGATTATGTATATTGAGCTGTACAACAGAAATATAAATGCAACTATGTTTATTTACTTCTGTAACAAGGTTTGCCCAACTGAGGAAATGCAACTAGGTTTTCCCAGCTGAGGAGAGTTCACTTATCATGGAAATGTGGGGTAGGAAACTTCAAGCACAGAAGCAGAATCAGTACAGTGTTGTGCATAGAAAATGCAGCAGCAAACATGAAGTAATTAAATAAAGCAAGTATCATTAAACCTTCAATAATGTCATTAGAATTATCACATATGATGTCCTTCCATATCACTGGTGCAGTATTCTTTACACAAGGGATTTCCTGCCAAGGATAGCTTAACGTCCAGCCTGTATACCAAAACCTTTAGGTCTTATAGGTGTTGTACATCACATGTATGCTCCCATATATGGCATAAAGGTGAAGTATGAACACACTCAGAACTTTTTTGCCACCAGTCCCAAATACCATTATCAAACGTCAGTCTGAACACCCTTCTGCAGTGTTGTCTATCATTTGTCAGGTTTGAGAATCCCCCCTCACTTTCAGGCATTCCACAGCCTCCTCAAGAAAAGCTTCCTCTTTTCTCAGAGGTTTTGCAGTCCCACTTGAATTAGAGAAGCATTCAGCCTGTTTCACCCACCCAAAGTGGGAAAGGGGGTTTACTCCAGAATGTTTTTGGTTCCTGAGATGGAGGGTACATGGAGACCAGTTCTGGATATTTCTCTGCTCAACACCTTTCTCAAGGTCACTTCTTTCTGGATGCTGTCTCTTCAGACCTTCTTCCCTGTTCTTCTTCTTCTTCTGTAGGCCTTCTTGGTTTCTCTAGAAATCAAAGAAGCATATCATTACATCCCCATTCATCCTGTGCTCAGGAAATTTTTACATTTCTCTGTTTCTTCCTCTCATTTTCAGTTCTGTGCTTTGCCCTTTGGTCTTTCTACTGCCCCAAGGGTATTCATCAAATGCCTTGCTCCTGTCACTGTTTTTTGCAGGCTTCAAGGGATACAGATTTTCCCATATCTGAATAGCCTGCTCATTCAGGCTTCTTCTTCCAGCAGCCTGCTGTAGGATCTCTGCTTTACCACTTGTCTTTTATAAAGTCTGGGGTTCACTATAAATCTCAAGGAATTGCTTCTCAGGCAGTCCCATAACCATGTTACTCTACTCTCTATTTATCAATTCCAGTGAACAAAAAAAAACACAGCAATCTTTTTTTTCACCTATTGTATGTTCTAGGCTATGCTTATGAAACAGTTTATGTACTACTTTTCCATTTGTAAAATATTTCTTTTTTGTATAACAAGTGTTCTATATTACTGTCTTTTTGTGGAGCTTTTCTCCCCGGGCCTCTATTGAAAATGAAAATGTATCCAGCTAGACTAGCCCGGTCAACAAATGTAAAATAAATAAATAATAAATAATAAAATGTTTTTTTTGGACGCAGGCTTCAAACTATTCCCATGTTAGCTTCTCTTCCTATGCCCAAAGTTTTGTGTCTGACAACCTTTTTCCAGTCTCTCCTTCCTCTGTCCTCTCTCATGGCCATGGAATTTCTCAAAGTTCTAGGGCTTATGGTCTCTGCTATTCCCATGCTTTGTCTTGCCAGGCTCTATATGAGGAAGTAAAAATGGTACCTCATATCAGTGTGCCTTCAGCATTGCTGCACTCTGGAGACCCTGTTCCTTTATGTCCTTGTCTCAAACTCAAGCTTAAGTGGTGGATTCAACAACTCTCTCTCAATCTGGGGCTACCCTTTTAGGGTCTAATTCCTTCACAGTAACTGTTCACTGATGTCTCAGACTTGAGGTAGGGTGGGGGGTGGGGGCTTCTTGTGGCCCTCTAAAAGTCCAGGGACTCTGGTCTCCTCATCAGAGCTCTGCTTCTGGCTCTTCAAGCTTTTCAAGCTCCTTCAAAGTCTTCACAGACAACACCACTGTGATGAGGTATGTCAACAAGCGGGGGGGGGGGGGGGTTGAGGTCCTCTCTCCTTTGCAGAGTAGCTCTTCATGTACTGGTTCTAGATATCAGATATCAAGTGACTCTTCAGGTGGTTTGCATTTCTTCAGAGCACAACCCAGTGCCAGACTCTCTGAGCAGGTTCAGAACACAGGCTCATGAATGGATGCTTCATAGAGAAGTGTTTCTGGACATAGTCCATCTGTGGGGTATTCCGTGGGTGATCTTTTTGCCTCCCCTCTGAATAGACAACTTCCTATATTCTATTCAAGAGTACCAAGTCCTCTGACTTGGAAAGTGGGTACCCTGTCTGTTCCTTGGAAGGGAATGTTTCTGCCACAAGTTCTGCACAAGATTATGAAGAACGCTCCCAAAATCTTGTTGGTAACTCTCTTTTGGCCCAGACAGGATTGGCTCTCCCTCCTTTATCACTTGGCCAAGGGCAATCACCACAAGTTACTTCACTGGGTGGATCTTCTCACACAAGAGGGGGATCTCTTATCCAGCTTCACCTGTCCACTCTTCAGATAACACTGTGGGTGACAGTGTTTTGATTTCTTTTAGGTATTTCTTTTATGCGGATATGCTCTGGGTTATGCAGGAGGCCAGGAAACCCACTACCAGAAAATCGTACATGTCTAAATGGAGAAGATTTTCCATCTGGTGCCTCTCTCACCATCAGGATCCCCTATCTGTGGAGGTTCCCCTGGTTCTCTGTTATTTGTGTGATTTGCTCCATGTTGGGTTAGCATATTCTTCAGTTAAAGCTTACCTATCAGCAATCTATGCTTGCCTGCCCTTGAATCCACTTTTGGCCTCTCAGTTTGAGGTCAAGCAATTTCCTAAAGGTGTCCTTCATATCAGGCCTCCCAGAAAGCCTGTTCTTCCTTCCTGGGACCTCAATTTTGTGCTTAAAAAATTGACTCAGGCTCCTTTTGAACATGTTAGTTCAACTTTCTTGCAACACTGTATACTTCTAAGACTGTTCTGTTAGCTCTTACTTCAGCCAAGAGTGTGTCTGAACTTCTGACTATTCCTCTTGCTTTAGTTTTTCACAGAGACAGGGTGTCTTTTTGAAATAATCCTTCTTTTACGCCCAGGGTTAACAAGTTGTCTTTTAATCAGTCTAGTCACCTCCCTTCCTTTTCTCCTTCTCCACAGTCTACCAGTCAGAAAGCTCTTCACGTCTTGAATCTGCAGAGACAGCTCATGTATTATTTGGACAAAAGAAAGGCAATACACAAGTCTGAGCAATCTTTTTGTTTCTTTTCATCCTAGGACGTTGGGTTTGGCTGCTTCCAAGCAAACCATCTCATCCTGGATTTCTAAGGCCATTTCCTTTTGTTATTCTTTTCATGGCAAATGTCTTTCTGCATCTGTAAAGACACATTCTACTACGGCAGTTGCCTCATCTGGTTTCTTTTTTCAAGGGTTTGGACACCAGTTTCATCCTTGAGGCTGCTACTTGGTCCTCTATTCATATTTTCACTAAACATTATAAATTTGATGGTATTTCCAGGGCCAGGGCAGGTTTTGCCAGGGATATTTTGCATGGCTTTGTAGAGGGCTCTTCTGTACCTTCCTTGTCCCCGCCTTCTTCTTAGCTCTTGTACTCTCCCTATTGTAAAGAATACTGCAACAGTGATATGGAAGGACATAGTACAGTTGTGTAAAATCTTACCATAACAGTAGATGCCCTTCTCTTCACTGTTGCAGTATTTGATCGCTCTCTCTTTCTGTCTCTTTTCTAGCTCTTGCCCCTGTGCTTTTGTAGCCCTCCTACCTGGGGGTACTTGCATTCTTTTCCTTTTATCTATTTTTCCTTCTGTATGCACAGGTTTTCATTTGTTCCTGAGGGTATTTAGTTCTTCTTGGGGCAATTCAGTTCTGAGTGTTTGTGTCCGTACATCATCTTTATGCCCTACACCTTATGTGGGGAGTATACTTGTGATGTACAGCGCCTATAAAATCTAAAGGCTTTGGTTTGATGGCCGAACACTGGGCCATCCTGAGAAGGGGATCCTTTATGTAAAGAACATTGCAACAGTAAAGAGAAGGACATCTACTATTATGGTAAGATTTTACACAACTATACGGGTCTATATTAGATAAAAGAATGTTTATCTTACCGAACGCTAACATGAGCGAAAATCCCGGAACCCAAAACCAGAATTGTGAGATCGTAGTACAGTGAAGATGAGAATATTTGCCCTTTCCTCACTGTAGTGCCATCTCGGAGTTGGAATATATATTTAGTGGGGGGTGTGGGGGGCACAGCCCCCCACAATTGAAGTTTCGAGTTCCGGGATTTTTGATAATGTCAGCGTTCGGTAAGATAAACTTTCGTTTATCTAATATAGACCCAACTATACTGTCTGTCAATAGTAAAAGAAATACATCAGTTAGTAAATTCAGAAATATCCCATAAAGGGGAATAAAAGTGCAGTAACTTTAATTATGGGAGTTCTAAAACCCTTGAACAATATGAGCTCCAGTGTAACTACAACACATGGGCCCTATATGCAGAGCAGATCTTTGCTGAATTGTATGAGATACCCACTGCAAATACTAACACAACTACAGTTAGCGATCTGACGTACAATATATGCTGCACATTGTCTGCATCCTACAAGACTGCTTAAATCATGTGTATCAATACAACAGTATATTTAGGCCCTTTGTAAAAGCTTGGATACTTAGCTCTGTCTGTTATCTTAAGAATTGTGGCAAAACCAAAAATAATGAAAAAAAGGTCCCAAATCAGGCGTATGTTTAAAAATATTGATATAGTATTGGGTTACGAAGTTGTTAGAGTGAGAGGATTTACATTAACATGCAATTGTGGGAAAAGAAAACTTGATTGTTGCGGCTGGCACTATTTTCTTAGTATAAGTATCGCTATTTTACAACAACAAAAGACACACAGATTTCAGTACAATGAAATTTCCATTGCATTTACATTCATTAATAGTTTTCAGGCAGTAAGGAGCAGAAACAAAGCTATATCTCTTGTTCATCATACAGCAGCCATCACTGCAGCCATATACCCCTGACTGTTCAGTCAATATAGTTTCGTAGTTTCATAGTTTAGTACTAGGCTATCTGCCCTGGGGCATTTGTAAGCCTAGCCATAGTGATGTGGCTTTCGCCACCCCATGAAATGGTACAAAAATGCACAGAATAGATTTAGAATACTGTGCCTCTGTCTAGTAGTGACACAGTGAAGGTCCCCTTATATAATAGAATTAGTTTACTGTGCCCCTGTCTAGTAGTGACACAGATGTGACCCCTGGGGTAAACTTACGATCTCCCATCCACTCATCAAGATTTCTCTTGAAGAGAGTCAGTGAGGGGCTCTGCCTAACATGAACTGGGATCTTGTTCCAGAGCATGGGAAGCCTCTGGGTTATGAATCTATCCCTCCAGCATGTCCTATTCATACTTGTGCCAGGTTTAAGTCTTTAGCTCTCGTGGTTCTGATGGATTTGGATTTTTTGAGGTGGAGCATGTCCATCAGTTCCTGATTGGGCATGACCTTGTACGTCAGACAGATATCACCTCTGAGCAGGCGGTATGCTACTGAATAGAGCTGGTGTTTCTTTAGTCTGGCAGAATAAGACATATGTTGGAGACCCTTGATCCTCTTGGTGAGGTACTTTTGTGGTCTCTCCAGCTGTTGCAAATGCCGGGTGAGGTACATACCAAATGGGGCATTGTACTCAATCATGGGTCTGATGAGGGAGGAGTATAGGGGTACAATGACATCCTTGGATCTGGATGTGAATCCCTTCATGATAAGGTGTGCAAGGTAGAATGTTTTTCTAACCACTTTGGCAACGTGGGTGTCAAATGAGAGGTCGCTGTCGACTTGGGTCCCTAGGTCTCTGATTAATTTTTCCGTACTCAGTGGGTTGCTGTCTATGTGATAATTTGTGGGTACTTTGTTTTTCCCAAAGGGGATGACTATACATTTTTTGGCATTTAGTTTAAGGCCATGACTCCGGCACCAGTTGTCCGTTTCTGTGAGGCCTTTTTGTAGGATGTATGTGTCCGCTGGTGTATCGACTATGGCGCCTAGTTTGCAGTCATCTGCGAACTTTGTCAGCCACAACCCTCCCATGTTTGCTATAACATCTGAAAAATAAATGCCGAACAAGAGGGGTCCCAGGACAGATCCCTGTGGGACACCACTTGCGAATGGCTTTGAGTCTGACATTGCTTCAGTGATTTTAACTTTATGGGTTCTGTCCTTTAGCCAGTTTGCAACCCATCTAGTGACATAAGGGTTTACGTTTAAGCTGTTGAGCTTATCTATGATGCCTGAGTGGGGTATTGTGTTGAAGGCCTTAGCCAAGTCCAGGTAGGCTGTATGGACTGCTTTGTCCTCGTCAATGGCTCTAGTGACTGTTTCAAAAAAGTCAACCAGGTTCAAAAGGCAGGATCTGCCCTTTACAAAGCCGAACTGGGTGGGGTCAAGTGTCTGTAGGTCCCCAATGTCTCTGTTTATGAGTTCCATAATGATTATTTCCATAGCTTTGCAGATCAGGCTGGTTAAGCTTATGGGGCGGTAGTTCCCGGGGTCTGTAGAGGTACCCCCTTTGTGGAGTGGGACCACTGTTGCTGTACGCCAGTGTTCAGGTACATATCCTGTAGTAAGGCTAAGGTTAAATAGCATTTTTATGTGCGGGTTTAGCTTCTCTTGCAGTTCACGTAGCACGCAACCCGGGATACCATCAGGTCCCATTGATGCTGTGTTTTTAGCTTTGCTGAGGGCGGCTCTCACTTGGACATCTGAGATGACAGGGAGATTACATTCAGCTAGGATAAGTATTTCTTCTTTTGGGGGTGAGGGAGGGGAGAAATTTGCACTGAACCTGTCAGCCAGAATGTTGGCAATATCTGGGGTTCAGTGTATTTTTTGTTGTTGTGATCTAACTCTGAGCATATCTGAGGGTTTCCGCCCAGGTTTCTAACATAGCTGAAGAAGGCTTTGTGGTTATCTTTAGTGTCCTTAGCGATTTTTCTCTCAAAGTTGGCCTTGGATGTTTTTATGAGAGAACATAGTTTTCTGCTGGTGTTGATCAGAGATGTCTTCCCTTTATGGGATTTTGCTCTGTCGTGCAGTAGCTTCCTTCTTTTGTTATACAATTTGTTAATGTCTGAGGTCCACCAGACAGGACGCTTGCCTTTGGTGGAGAGGGACTTGGATTTATTTGGGATTGCATGATCCATGCATTCTTGGAGATGTCCATAGAAAGCATTTGTGAAGGATTCAGCATTGTGGGATGTGGTATCCACTGGCCCAGTGGGCTTAAAGGATACCATCTCAGTCTTAAGAAGAGTGAAGTCTGGTTTTGAGAAGTTTTTCACTGTGGTCTTTTGTGCTGGGGGTGGAGGTGGGATATGTATATCCAGGGTGATTAGTTTGTGGTCAGATCTCACTAGTGAGGGGTATACCTCCGGTGTGGAGCATTTTGTCCCCATGTTTGTGATGATCAGGTCTAGTATATTATCTCCCCTAGTGGGAGAGGTGACTAGTTGTTCCAGTGCATTTGAATTTATGAATTCCAGGAACCTTTGGGCTAGGGTGTTAGGGCTAGAGTAATGTACCCAATCTATGTTAGGGTAGTTGAAGTCTCCCAGTATGATGGTATTTTGTGATACATTCATATCCTCCAATGTCTTCAGGAAGGCTGAGTGGGGTTCCTGATATTGGGAGGGTGGTCTGTAACATGCTACCAGTTGTATAGCAGTTTTGCCTATGGTTAGTTGCACCTGTATGGTCTCCGATGCTTCATGTGTTGCAACTAACCTGGAGGTGTGGGTGTCCTTGATGAATATGGACACTCCCCCTCCCTTTGTGGTTCGGCCTGGGTTTTGGGGCCAAAAAGCATGATACGAGGTATAGCCTGGTATCGCTGGAGTGCTCTCAGGAGCCTTGAACCAGGTTTCAGTTACTGCACAGACGTCGATGTTCTCCATACTGAGGAGTGCATAGAGTGCCTGCATCTTGAGATTTAGACTTCTGGCGTTGAGCAGCATTACCCTTAGTTTTTTTTCATTTTTGTTTTCTAAGGAGGTGGGTTTGTCTTTTGAGCCTTGCCTAAAAAAGGCACTATGGGGGTGGCAAGAGCCTTGGCCAATATCCGGAAGCCCAGTGGTGACAGGTGCAAGCCGTTCCTTGCAAAGCAGCGTGGCTTGTCCAACATGTCATCCCAGGCAGACAGACATTGGGTCCCCTTAGAATGACACCAGTACTTGAGCCAATTATTAAAGCTGATCATCTTGTCTTTGTATTGTGGCATCATTCTTGGTGAGGGCAAGATGCTGCTCAGGGTCAGGGTCATACCAGCCTGGGCTACATAATCTGAGAGCTCCTCTATGTCTCTTTTCATGTAGTCCAGGGAGGTACATCTCAGGTCATTCACACCAGCATGGACAATGACGGAGTCATATTTGTACTTGCTTTGGATTGACCTGAGTGCGTGTGTTATGTGGTCGATCCTAGCTCCCAATAGGCAGCTCACAGTCACCCTCTCCTTGTTCAGCCTGGTAAGCGGGACATCAGTGTGTCTGACTATAGAGTCACCTATTACTAGTGTATCAGGCATGGTGTTTGGCCTTAAGGGCTGTGATTGATTGACACACTGATTTATTGAAGTATGTGTTGCATGTGTTTTGTTTTGAGGTGGTGGCATACCTCTCAACCTGGAAACATCAAAAATCTGGACAAGGCCCATGAAAAATAGGTACAAATCTGTACGCTGATTACCATCTAATTTGCATACATAATTATGTAATCCCACTCACTCCAATGGAATTGTGGGATACCAACTTTCAAACGCAAATTGAAGAACAGACAACCAAAACATGGCACCAGAGTCCCCCTGCAGCCATTCCAGTGTCCTGTTACCTGGCTATTTTTCCCCATTTACCATAAACACTACTAACGTATGCATACTGCTTTACTTCTACAATGATTTGAATTTTTTTTTTACATTTTACAGCACAGCAATGCAGAAACAATAAAAGACATCATCTGGTAAACAAAGCAATACTGTCTCACAATGAAAATAGGCTTGACATTAAACTTTGCCTTTGAAACTCACATTCATTGAAACAGCATTGAAACCCACACACACCACATCCAAAGAAAATGCATCTGGCCAGTGGTGGATAAAGATTACCTTTGGGCTGTTTTCAAATCATTGGCCCCTTGCACACAAAACAAGAACCATACATGTGTTCTTTTCTTTATACACCTTCCTGACTTTATTAAATTATATTCCTTGTATAATACAACACACATGTTAGAGCGCATTTTAAATTTATTGTTTGAACATTTTACCAGTAATCTGTACTGTAGGCAATGAAACAAAACACATGAACCAATAATGACAAAACTGCCCAATTCAGAACTTTTCCATCATAAAAGTCTGCTTCCACACCCACACTATAAATAGAATGACAGTAGTGTAAGCCATAGGCATCTTGCACAGCGTCTCGCACTTATTTTCAATTTCATTTTTTTTTGGGGGGGGGCAAAAGGTCAAAAACCAGGGACACATTTTCAACGTTGCTTGTATAATTTTGTAAAGTTGCTAGAATAAAATGCTGTGCTACCATCATGCATTTCACTGGCAGGTTTTGAACCCAGGACTCTATGCACTACATTCAGAACAACATAGAACATACCACTATCCCAAATCAGCAGCTGCCTGAAAAATAGGAAGACTGAAACTTAATAGCCATCATTTAGTGAATTAATTTCTCACTTCTCAACGTAGCTCTTAACCTCAACACAATAATGGGGGAATACAAATTCAGTTCTCACTTCTCACTCACCATATCTCTGAACTGTTAGCACAAAAACAATAATAGGGGAATACAAATTGTGTGCTCACTTCTTATCATAGCTCTAAACTCTTAGCTCAAAAAAAATGTTCTTACTTCTCATCATAGCTCTCTGAACTCTTAGTACAAAAAAAAAAAATCTGGACAAAGCTCAGAACATAACTTTCAACTGTTAGAGAAAAAAGCTCTCAACTCACTCAGAAATGGTGGTGGCTAGGGATAGAAGGCTCTTTTTACCCTGTACTAAAGGTACAGGGTTTGAACCTGAATACCACACACACCTACCTCACACTGTACTTCTGTGTAAGGTATACAGTATAATCAGTTATGGAAATTGATTAAAAACTAAGTTATAATGTAAAATTGCATACTCGTACTGGCTGCCATTTTTCTAGAGTCACAGATGGGTCTTTTCTGGGTATCACATTATGCAGTACACAGCTCTGCACATTAACTGTAAGTTGTGTGGATAACACAAAAAGAACAAATACTGTAGATAGGATGAATGGGAAGAAAATCGCAGGTAACACTACATTAATTAAAAGAATCAATGGTACTGGATTCTATGTTATAATATAACACCAATAAAAGTAAAGTTTTATATATAGACAGACACAATATATAGTATGTTTATTTTGTAAGAACACCAGCTTTAGCCTATGGACTGGTAAAAACGTTTGAGTATAAATTAAATACTAATTATATAATTCTAATACACATTGCACAAATATAAAATCTAAAGCAAGTTGAACCTGAGGAAATGTTAAAAGTAAAGAAACAGTACTTCAGTTTTATAATGTATATATTCTGGATCTGGTGTATAGCATAACAACTATAACAAATGACACTGCAGAAAATTTAAAAAGGATGTCAGAATATTCTGTCAGATTACATGAGCCAATCTCTGTTCACTCTCATGAAAAATGCTCAGGGTAGACCTGTTAGTAATATATAAGCCCAGAAAGGCTGAAAACCAAAGAGTGTGTTAAGGTTTGACAACAGTAACCCCATTTAATATTAAAGGAAAAGAAGTAGAATGGCTAGTACCATCAGTAAATTTCAGGAGACAAAAAATAAACAAATGAAAGGTGCCTACATCTGAAAATAGCTGATGATTTCAAAACCAAGACAGGATGGTGAACTTCATGAGTGACTGATGCTATGAGTTTAGGCTTATTCTGCCTAAGGCTCTATAAACAGATATGTATTAATATAAGTACCTCAACCCAAAACATAGTGACAGAACACTTTGATGAGGTTTCAAAACTTTCTAGTGAAACTATGTGTACACACACACACACACACACACACACACACACACACACACACACACACACACACACACACACACCCTGTTCCTTACCTGCCTGAATCCAAACACACACCCTGTTCCTTACCTGCCTGAATCCAAACACACACCCTGTTCCTTGCCTGTCTGAATCCAAGCTCTTCAGCCCGCCAGCTTAGCTTGCTGCCATTAATCCCCTCAGCTTCCTTGCCGCCATTACTCTCCATTAATCCCCTCAGCTTCCTTGCCACCATTAATCTCGTTCCTGGCCAGCGAACTTTGCTGCCATTACTCCTCCATTAATCCCCTCAGCTTCCTTGCTGTCCCGGCCGGCGAACTTTGCTGCCATTACTCCTGGTAAACTGCTCTTCTTCTGTTCATCGTCGGCCCATTAATCCTGGCTCTAACTGCTCAGCCAGCCGGAAATGTTCCATGCCGCCATAAATCCAAGCTCTCTAACTGCTCGAATTCCCGCAGTTTCAGCCAGCCGGAAATGATGATGTGAGCTCCTTGAGCTCAATTCCGACTGGCTGGTAGCCTGGCGGAGCTGACGTCATTGCATAAAAACCGAGTAATTCGGAACGGTTGGGAGGTCTGGGTGGTGGATTTTTGGATGTCTGCTTTGGGAGCCTCTGTTGTTTTGGTAAGTTTTTTTATTAGAGCCTCCGAGTATGTCTTTGCATTTTTATGTGTTTGGTTTGCAGTTGTGGTAGGTCTATGTGGGACTGGGTTTGTTGTGTGTGTGGTTACCATCTCCTCCTGTCTGGTCATGCCAGCCCTGAGTTGAGAGAGTTCAGCCTCCAGCTTGGCTATATAGTTGCATCTCTCACATGTATTTGTGTTTGTTGGGAGGAGGAGAGGGTTGTCTGTGTACATGAGAAAATTGTAGCATTGTCTCAAGATACCCAGATTAACCAGCTGAACTGGAGAGGACGCCAGTAATCTACCACTCGACATGCTAGAACAGTATAAGGGAGTGCTGTGCCTTTAAGGGAAGTGGATATTCACAGGGGTGGTAGGTGGATGTAGTGCTTACTTAGTACGAGAGTGCTTACTTAGTAGAGAAGTTTTGAGAACAAGTGCTAGGCTTATAATATAGCAAGTAGTCTGATTATACTAAGAGTAGAGCTTCCTTAAGGGAAAATTTGAAGAGTAGACTTGGCAGGAGCCAGAAGAAGTTTAAGCTTGTTTAACTGGCGCTGTACTATGCGCACAATTGTGCAAAGCCGTGCAAACGCAGATTTTAAACAGGGAATTTCAAAAGAGCTAGAAATGGTCCAAAACAACCAATTACTACAGCTCTTGTGCTGAGGTCACTTCCTACAGGGACAGGTAGGCTGCTCAAGGCTCCCCACTCCCACTGGCGAGCAAAGAAACTTCCTTCTATCCAAGTAAGGTAATGGACAACACAGGAACTACACCACAGCCCAGAATACAGCAATGCCTGTAAACTGGTCTAAACTAGTCGAGGCGAGGCGGGAAAACAAGGATTATTTTTTTGTTTTTTTTTTGTTTTTAGATAGAAACACACAGAAAATGCAGAAACAGTAATAAATCAGTTACACAGGCTAGCTCACTTTAGTGGGCAGCCTCAACAGTTAAATTAAACAAACAAACAAACTTTCGATCAAATTCGACTAAAATGTAGCTTTAAGTGCAGATATTAAATAATGCAGCAAACAGCTAAAAAACAGTTTAAGCGTGTTTAGGGTAAGCTAGAGAAGGTATTTCAAGTAAAAAAACAGCAAAGATACTTAAATCCAGAAAGTAGTCGCTTTTCTGAGTTCTCTGTAGCTAGGACCACTCTGCAGAACCACGAGGAGCTTGTCTGAGTAGTATAGCCAGAAAAAAACGCCCAGAGGCGGATTTTAAACAGGGAACTTCAAAAGAGCTAGAAATGGTCCAAAACAACCAATTACTACAGCTCTTGTGCTGAGGTCACTTCCTACAGGGACAGGTAGGCTGCTCAAGGCTCCCCACTCGTGAGAGGTCCATTTCATTAGTGTACTGACAGAATTTCATAGGTTCATAGGTTCATACTAGGCTATCTGCCCGAGGGCATTTACAAGCCTAGCCCATCGTTTTGTGGCTTACGCCACCCCTTAAGTATGGGGAACTATACCCATTATTTTGCTGTGCCTCTGTCGAGCAGTGACACTGAGGTAATCCCTGGGGTATATCTGCGATCTCCCATCCATTGGTCAAGATTTCTCTTGAACAAGGCCAGCGAGGTGCTCTGCCTCACATATACCGGGATTTTGTTCCACAGCATAGGGAGTCTTTGGGTGATGAATCTATCCCTCCAGCACGTCCTATTAATAGCCGTGTCGAGGTTTAAGTCTCCCGCCCTTGTGGCTCTGATGGATCTAGATTTTTTGAGGTGAAGCATATTCATCAAATCTGGGTTTGACATGGCCTTGTATGTCAGGCAAAGGTCACCTCTGAGCAAGCGGTGGCGACTGAATAGAGCTGGAGTTCTTACAGTGGGGCAGCATAGTACAGACTTTTGAGACCCTTTATCCTTTTGGTGAGGAACTTTTGTGGCCTCTCCAGCTGCTGCAAGTGTCGGGTCAGATACATTCCGAATGGGGCATTGTACTCAATCATTGGTCTGATGAGTGATGAGTAAACGGAGACCATGACCTCCCTTGATCTAGATGAGAATCCCTTCATGATAAGGTGGGCAATGTAGAAGGTCTTCCTAACTACTTTAGCTACATGGGTGTCGAATGACAGACTACAATCAACCTGGGTCCCCAAGTCCCTGATAACTTCTTCTGTGCTCAGTGGATTGCCACCTATTTGGTAGCTAGGGGTAACCTTGTTTTTCCCGAAGGGTATGACTATGCATTTTTTGGCATTTAACTTTAGGCCATGGCTCTGGCACCAGTTATCCGTTTCTGTGAGACCCTTCTGAAGGATATCTGTGTCAGATGTGTTTTCTACTATGGCGCCCAGTTTGCAGTCATCTGCAAACTTTGTCAGCCATAACCCTCCTGTGTTTGCTTGTACTTGAAAAGTAGATGCCAAACAAGAGTGGGCCCAGGACTGAGCCCTGTGGGACACCACTTGTGACAGGCTTTGAGTCTGACATGGTGCCAGCAACTCTGACCCTGTGGGTTCAGTCACTCAGCCAGTTTGCAACCCATCTTGTGATGTATGGGTTAACATTTAAGCTGATGAGTTTTTCAATGATACCCGAGTGAGGTATTGTATCGAAGGCCTTCGCCAGATCGAGGTAGGCTGTATGGACTGCCTTTCCCTCATCAATGGCTTTGGTGACTGTTTCGAAAAAGTCAACCAAGTTTAAAAGGCATGATCTGCCTTTGACAAAGCCAAACTGGGTTGGATCCAAGGTCTGCAAATTCCCTATGTCTTTATTTATGAGGTCCATTATGATCCTCTCCATGGCTTTGCAGATAAGGCTTGTCAAGCTAATAGGCGGTAATTTCCAGGGTCGGTGGAGGCACCGCCTTTGTGAAGTGGGACCACAGTTGCAGTGCCACTCCTGGTACGTATCCAGAGGTAAGACTTTGATTAAATAGCTGTCCTAGCTGTGGGTTTAATTCCTCATTGAGTTCGTGGAGCACACAGCCGGGGACACCATCGGGTCCCATGGATGCTGTGTTTTTTGCTTTGGAGAGAGCAGTTCTAACTTGGGCGTTGGAAATGTTTGGGGGGCTGCAATCGTTTGGTATAGATATCTCTCCTTTTGGGGGGGAGGGGGGGGAGAAGTTTGCACTGAACCTGTCAGCCAGTATGTTGGCAATGTCTGTAGGATCAGTAATCTTCACATCATTTTGGACTAGTTCTGAGCATATCTGGGAGTTTCCTCCCAGGTTTCTAACATAGCTAAAGAATGCCTTATGATTGTCTTTTGAGTCTTTAGCTATTTTTCTCTCAAAATTTGCTTTGGATGATTTTATGAGAGCTCTTATTTCCTCTACAGCTTCAGAATGCAGCTGTATCTTTAACTTATGCAAAGAAAGACAGTTCTGTATGCAATGTTCTAGGCCTACATCAGAGCTCAATGCCTTCATCAATTCCCAGGCCTGAACACTGATGCTTGAATTGACAAGTGATCCCATGCAGTCAGTATTCTAGACGAAAATCTACTCTCTGTGCCGAAGAGCTGGCCAACTCCATTCTCCAGTAAAAAAAAAATGAGAGTGTTACCTAATGTTCCCAGAATTACAATTTAGGCTACCTGACATAACAGCAGTGGAGGTATCCCAGTATTCCTGCAGCCGTTATTTTAATAGGTAGTGCTTCTGCTCTGCTCCTTAGGTCTCATTGTCTTCCTTGTTCTAGAAACAACATACTTCATGAGGTGCATTATGAGGAAAAAACATGCCAAACACAAAGTCATAAATCCAAAAGGACTGGGAATAACATTGCCAAAGTTATGGAATACAAAACACAACTGATATTTTTTTTTGCTTGACACCCCCCCCCCCCCCATACTCCCAATCTCCCTTACTTAAATATACTAAATCCATGGTCATGCAACCAAGAATAAAAGAGAAATACTTTGTAATGGTGAACATAGTACTTGCTCAAAGTCAAACCCCTCCGTAAGGTCAGGTAATGGAAAATATGGTTGGAGAAAGACAACTTTGAGGAAAAAGGACTGGGGAGATAATGGTCAACCAGTTAGTTGTTGACTTTAGGTATGATAACTTAGTTCATAACTGCTCATACTTTGTTCTGTTTGTTAATGTAACTGAGAAGTTATGCCTCTATGGAGAGATCCTAACCTGCTTCACAGGAGATTAAGCAAGTCTGACAAACTTGTGTATTAAAAATGTTATTTTTAGCATTGTTTCTGATATTGTATGAGGATAAATGCAATATGTTAATAGCAATTACATGTACTAGTTTGCCAATCAGTGATAAAATATTAGCTTGTAGAGTGTGTGCATGTGTGTGTGTGTGTGTGTGTGTGTGTGTGTGTGTGTGTGTGTGTGTGTGTGTGTGTGTATGTCCCTGTCTGTCTAAAGAAGGAATGTTGCTATTAGCCAGACTAACAGCAGCTACCTACTTTAAATACTTTATTTACTGTACATACATTTATGTTACTATTGAAATAATATGTAAATTATATTATTTTAAATGTAGAGTACCATTATCATTTTTTATTACCAGTAGAGGTTCAAAAATTTTATATAAGCAAGGTTTAGTACAATAGCCTGATGCAACTTTGTCTCTTGGCAATTTAAAGGTGTCTTTTATGATTTATTGTGTGCTATGAGGAACCCCATCTCACACACACACACACACACACACACACACACACACACACACACACACACACACACACACACACACACACTCTGTTTAGGTACTGCGCAGGGAGTTGAAATGTTTGAACGTTGTTTGGCTAGGGCTGGGTTGTGACATCCTACTATTATTTATACAGCATATTATGTGCAAAACAGAACGTTTGTGTGTATAACTTTAAGAAGCATTTCCAGATGTAGGCACGTGCATATAAATAGTGAGCACATGCAGACAGCAGTGCCATTTTGAGAGAACAGCCAGAGTGTTAATATGTATGAGTCTAGTAGTCAGTCTGTTTATAAGTTTATTTAAGTTTAAGTTACTAAGCCTCCTTCCTGATGTGTTTGTGTGTAATAAAGCTGCATGAACCAAACCCACAACTGTTCGTCTATTTTATCCTGATTGGATGAGCGACATGGTGTCAGAACTGGGATTGAGAGTGCAACTTCTTCAAGCCATGAGGTGCAGAGTTGACAGTAAAGGTATATTGAGCAGGTTGGGTTATAACAGTGCTCAAATGATCAAAAGTCAAAGTCAAAGTAAACTTTATTGTCATACAGATCAACACAGAGGAAAAAGTGCGTGTCACTGCACGAAATTTCGATACTTGGGCTCGTACCATAAGAATTATAGTTTACAGAAGGAAGATTAATAATAATTTAAAAATACCGAAATAGAAATCAAAAATAAGATACTAAAAATGAACACAATAAAGTATAAAATGTAAAGTGAGCTATGTAGATAACAATGACATATTGCACGTAAATAATGTTTGTTTACCCATTTAGCAGGTTAGGCTATGGGCTTGTTGTTCAGCAGTCTGATAGCACGTGGGAAGAAGCTGTTATGGAATCTGGATGTCCTGCATCTAATGCTTCTGTAGCACTTCCTTGTTGGCAGTAGTTTGAACAGTCTATAGGCCGGATGATGTGTATCCCTCAGTAGTTTTCGGGCTCTGCCATAGCATCTGTTTGAACATATGTCCTGTAGGGACTGAAGGTTGGAGCCAATGATTTTTGTGGCTTGTTTAATGATCTTATCCAGTGCCTTCTGATTGGCTTGAGAGCAATTTCCATACCAGACAATGATGTTGTTTGTCAGGACGCTCTCAGTTGTGGCTCTGTGGAAGGTAAGTAGGACCTGTGGGGGGAGGTTTGCTCTACGAAGTCTCCTAAGGAAGTGGAGACGTTGTTGGGATCTCTTTATAAGGTAGGACGTGTTTGTGGCCCAACTGAGGTCTTGCGAGATATGTATCCCTAGGAATTTGGTGCTATTAACTCTGTCCACTGTGGCACCATTGATGATGATAGGGGTATGTGGCTTATTTACCTTCCTAAAATTGATGATGATTTCCTTGGTTTTCCCAACATTTAGTGCTAAGTTGTTGTCATTGCACCAATGAACGAGTTGGGTCACCTCCTCCCTGTAGGCTCCCTCATCTTCCTTCTTGATAAGGCCGATTACTGTTGTGTCATCTGCAAATTTGATGATTCTGTTTGAATGATGCTTAGCTGTGCAGTCTCGTGTTAGAATTGTGAAAAGAAGTGGACTGAGTACACAACCTTGTGGGACCCCGGTGTTTAGGGTGATGCTGTTTGAGTGATGTTTTCTAGCACAAACTATTTGTAGACTTTCAGTCAGGAAGTCGAGGATCCAGTTGCATATTTTGTTTTCTATGCCTAGATTACTCAGCTTAGACAGCAGTTGTGGAATTACTGTATTGAAGGCAGAGCTGAAGTCTATGAAAAGCATGCATACATAACAGTCCTTATTTTCCAGGTGGTCCAAGGTGTGATGAAGTGTTAAGGCTATGGTATCCGCAGTAGAATGATTTGGCCTGTATGCAAACTGAAAAGGATCAAATGTAGCAGGTAGAAAAAAAAAAAAAAAAAAGGGCCAGAAATGAACTTAAGGTAACAAAAACTTGCACAAATTATTTATTTTGCAAAGAAAATGAAATGGAGCATTTGTAAGGCACAAAACATATTATTAATCAAACGAGTAGCACAAAATGCATTATTAATCAAACAAAATGCACAAAATGTATTATTAATTAAACAAAATTTTTGAAACCATGATATCTGATAAAACTATCAGATATATTCATAAGTGGCTCATAATTACCTCTGGTTTGCACAATGACCAAGTTTAAAGTAAAACAGGCACAAGAAAAGTATATTGAACATGATAAGATATTAAAAGGGCATAACAAGTACAATAAAAGGGCAAAATAAGCTTAAAGAGCAAGGCAACTGCATGTTTTTTAGTAAAAGACTGTGTTTTGGGCATAGACTACCATTTTGCATTACCCAAAACCATTCAAAGCATAACTAGAGTTATTAGAAGTGTTTGCAGAGTGTGTGCTTTATTACGGTGCAGTTATTTCAGAGATTTTGCTCTGTGCAAAGTACGGTTATTTTGTAAAGTGCAGTCAAAATACAGCCATTTCAAAAAAGTTTCTTGTGCTGTGTGTATTTATTCAGAGAGTGTAGCCATTTCAAAGTGCTTCTTACGCTGTACAGAGTTATTTTGCAAAGTGCAGCCATTTTGAAAGATTCCAGTGCTGTGTGCAGTTTATTTGCAAAGCGCATTCATTTCAATGTGTTTCTTACTCTGAACTTTTTTTCTGCTGTGTACAGTTTGTTTGCAAAGTACAGTCATTTCAAAGTATTTCTTACACTGATAAGGAGTGATTTTGCAGAGTACAGTGATTTTAAAGGGCTCCTGTGCTACAGAGACTTATTTGGTAAAGTGCAGTTATTTCAAAGAGTTTATTGTGCTATTGGACATAATTACAGGTTCTGGCATATATTTGTGTGTATGTTTGCACATAATTCAAAGCACCTTCACTACTGTGTATTGATATGGCAGAAGCATTTCGCAGACCCAGTTCACTTGCGTTAGATCATAATATTACAGAGAATTGGAGAGTATTTGAGCAGGAATATATTTTCATACAAGCAGCTTTTTCTAACAAAGATACATATACAAGGGCATTCATTTTGCTTACCTTAGCTGGGTCAGTGGCCATTGAAAGAGAGTGTTCATTTGTGTATGCACCAGCAGTATTTGCAGGAGAAGGGGAAAACCACCATATTGTTTTATTGGCGGAATCAAGGGAAGACCCTGAGTGTTTGAAATGTAAATTTAGAGAAATGTGCAACCCCCAGACAAATGTTAGATTAGAGAGGTACCTATTTTATGCATGAGACCAAAGCCAGGTGAAACTTTTGCAGCTTATATCACTGACTTGAGAAATAAGGCTAAAATGTGCAGATCTAGTGATTTGAAAGATGAATTCATAAAGGACAGGCTTGTGTGTGGTGTTAATAGTGTTGCAGTAAGAAAGATTTTGCTTCATGACAGTGATTTAACATTGAGCAAAGCCATAGAGATTTGTCAAATCCATGAGCTCACAGAAAGGCAAACAAGTATGCTTACAAGTGGCAAGAGCTTAGTTTCAGCAGTTCTAGAGCAAGCTGAGATAGCATGCAACATGTGGCAAGCAGAAGCAGGCCTAAGCACATGGCAGCTGCAGTCCCTGCAGGATTCCCAGTGAGGACCCTTAACTTTCTAGAAAGTTCTAAGACTAGCTTAGCAAAATGGACATGCTCAATGCAGTATAAAGGTGAGTCAGCAAAATCCAAGTCGAGGCTTATTGTTAACTGTCATAATTGTGGTGCCAGTCATGAGTTTAAAAGAGAGAAGTACTTAGCATTTGGTCACCAATGCCACAAATGTAAAAAAATTTAACAACTTTCAAAGATTTTGTAAATCAAGCAAGCCTCATTCAATTATTAAGAAAGATCACTCAAAAAGCAAGTTGATCATATAGAAAGCTGCAACTCTACTTTCTATGTGGATGGTGTATCAGTGGTTGATGAAAAGGTTAATGCAGCTGATTTATTGGCAAAGAATGAAGTATTTTGTACTGTCCTGATCAATGGCAAACCCACAGTGCTCAAAGTAGACAGTTGTTCAAAGTGTAATGTTTTGTCAGCAAAAACTTTTGCTAGAGTGAGAGCTGGTGAGCAACTTAGTTTGGTTAATTGTGTGAATCTTGTTGCTTATGGAGGTGAAGAGCTTCAAACCAAAGGCTCAGTCGTGCTTTCAGTCCAGTGGTCAGACCAGCTTGGAGATTTCCAGCAGCTATGCAGGACAAAATCAAGGTCCAGTTAGACAAAATGGTGCAGCAAGGTGTGATTTGTCCAGTCACAGAACCAACTGAGTGGGTGTCTTCCATGGTAGCTGCTCATAAGAAAGGTTCAGATGAAATCAGAATATCCATTGACCCTAGAGACTTGAACAAGGCATTAAAGAGACCTCATCATCCTATGTGTACAGTTGAGGAGGTTGCCGCCCTCATGCCAATTGCCACTGTTTTTTCTGTCTTGGATGCAAAGAATTCATTTTGGCAGGTAATGCTTGATCGCAAATCTTCACTACTGACTACATTCAGCACACCATTTGGTAGATACAGATTCCTCAGGATGCCTTTTGGAATAAATTCTGCCAGTGAAGTCTTTCAGCGTGCAATGGAGCAAATTTTTTTGGGCTATCCGTGTACTATAATAATTGATGATTTACTGGTTGGAGGTAACGGTGAAGTGGAGCATGACAGAAACCTCAGGAAAGTTCTGGACAGAGTGCTTGAAGCTTCATCCTCTGAAATGTAAATTCTGGCTACCAGAATTTACTTAGGCAAGTCATTTATTTACCAGTACAGGCTTATGACCAGGTCCTATGAAACAAGCAGCCATTCTTGAGATGCCAGCTCCAGACAATGTCCAATCCCTATAGCGTTTTCTTGGTGTGGATAGCTATTTGGGCAAATTTATCCCTGACTTTAGTGAGTTATCAGCACCTTTAAGACAGCTGACACGTAAAATGCTGCCTGGTCATGGTGTTATGGTTAGAACAACATTAGACAGCATTTGATAACCTCAAACAGCAAATTGCAAGTCTGCCTACATTGAGATACTATGATGTCCACAAGCCAGTAGTTCTTCACTGTGATGCTTCAAAGTTCTGTCTTGGTGCAGCTATTCTTCAAAAGGGCAGACCTGTTGCCTATGTATCTAGAGCTCTTACCCAAACTGAGATGCAGTATGCACAAATTGAGAAGGAACTTTTGGCAATTGTGTTTGCACGTTTCAAGTTCCATGATTATATTTATGGCCGAGCTATCCAAGACGAAACTGATCATCAACCTCTAGTCACTATTTTAAAGAAACCTATGCATACCGCTCCAACAAGACTACAAAGAATGATGCTCAGATTACAAAAGAATAATTTCAAAATGGTCTATACAAAAGGCTAACTTCTTTATCTGGCTGATACCCTATCCAGATCACCCAGAAATACCACAGAACAGCTTGATGCAGAGAATTTTGACTTTGATGTCATGGAGGTGCACACGTTTTCTATCACGAGACTTGATGAGCTAAGAAGTCATAAAAAGACTGATCCAGTTTTGCAGAAGCTCAACCAATTCATTAATGTTGGATGGACATCAAAGCAATCCTGTGTACAGTCAGAAGTACAACCTTATTTTCCATACAGAGATGAGATGCTGATGTAAGATGGTATCATTTTCAAAGGTCACAAAGTTATTGTTCCTACTTCTTTGCAATATGGATGCATTCAGATTTTGCATTCTGGCCATGCAGGGCGAGAGGACTAGTATTTTGGTCTTCTCTGTTGAAAGACATTGATAAAGAGCTTTCTTCTTGTTCAGCATGCAATAGTGCTAAACCACAGTTGCAAAAAGACCCACTTTCAACTCAGCCAGATTCCTGAACTACCTTGGTCAACAGTAGCCACTAACATATTTGAGTGGAAAAATCAGCATTACTTAGTGTTGGTAGACTCTTATTTGAATTGGTTTGAAATCAATTTGCTTCATAACCTAACATCCAGTGCTGCTATTACTAAGATGAAATATCATTTCTCAGTCACTGGTAGTCCACATAAAGTTATTTCTGACAAAGGTACCCAGTGTACCAATCAATTGTTTCAAAAATTTACAAAAGAGTAGGACTTTATCCATGTTACTAGTAGTCTGGAATACCCACCGTCAAATGGCCTTGCTGAATGTGCAGTACAGAGTGCAAAGCAATTACCATAGAGGTCAAAGTGTGACAATATTAATATCTTCTTGAATTTACTTAATCTCAGAAATATACCCCATGACACCCTACTTGGCTTGCCTGCTCCGAGACTTCTAGCTAGGCAAACCAGAACTACCTTGCTTATCAGTTCTAGTTTGATGGTGCCCAGTCTAAAAACAACAGAGCAATCAAAGCTCAACTCTTTAAGAAATGTTCCTTTCAGAAGTCCAGCTATGATAAAATGAACAGATTTCTTTGTCCTTTGAAAGAAGGCGAGACAGTGAGGATGCAAATGGCAAAAGGCTTTGATTGAATTGGTCAAGTGAGAGGCATATGTGCAGAGCCGAGATCCTACTTAGTGGAATCTGAGGGTATAGAATACAGGAGAAACCACAGTCATCTTCTTCTTGTGTCTGAAATGATATCACAGCATCGTACGTGTGATACAGACTAGCTCTCAGAGCAACTCTGACAATGTTCATACTGAAGAACATGTCTCAGTATCCATTACTATTCCTGTTGAAGTCCCAGTTGTCCCCAAAGTTAAACATTCCATGAAGACAGTCCCTGTTGCTACATCCACTTCTGATTTTTATGTTACATGATCAGGTTGTATTTCTAGACCTAGTGTAAAATATGCAGCTACCTGGGCATGATTGTTTTATATGTGTCTAATTTTGTATGATTGCATGCCAAAGAATTAGTTCTGTATAATTGCATGTCAAAAGATTATTTCTGTGTAACTGCATGTCATTGAATACTGACATCTGGTACATGATCTATTTCTCAAAGAGGGAGGATGTAGAACAGAGCGCATGTGTGTGTAACTTTAAGAAGCATTTACAGATGTAGGCACATGCATATAAATAGTGAGCACGTGCAGGCAGCAGTGCCATTTTGACAGAACAGTCAGTGTTAACATGTATGAGTGTGGTAGTCAGTCTGTTTATAAGTTTATTTAAGTTTACATTACTAAGCCTCAGTCCTGATGTGTTTGTGTGTAATAAAGCTGGTTAAACCGAACCCATAACTGTTCGTCTGTTTTATCCTGACTAATAAGCAACATTAAGCATTACCTAATGTTACTCCAGTATAAACTTCAACTACAGTAGGTATCTGTTAACATGGAATCAAGTGTCACTTTAGCATTAATTTGTCATAGATTTAGGTTAAGAGGGAATGGGATGCCCCTTTTCTCTATCACGACTTTAGCTTCCCTCTGCCACACGTTTTCAGTGAGGCAGAACTTTACTGTTTTCATTAATGCTGGTATAATTTCAGCACTCAGTGACAACAGTCAGAAAAGGTTACTGAAGTAATTCCTCTGGTGGAGTTTAATCCACCCTCAAAATCACACTGTCACTGCCTTTGCATGCAGCAGTAGGCCCTCTTCTTCCTCCTCTTGCTTACTGAAGATGCAGAATGCAGGTCTCCGACAGAAATCAGCCCTTGGCCTACACCAGAGCTCTCGGCCTACATCAGAGCCCAAGGCATACATCAGAACCCAGTCCTACACCAGAGCTGTAGGCCTTTCACTGCTCTGTATATTAACAGCATTGCACACAAATAGAATTCTACTGTATGTATGTGGAAGGAAAGTAATAGATGAATTGCTACTGACATAAACGACACGTCTTGTGCCTCAAATTCCCAAAACTGAAACTTGAAAATTCATATGTAACTCACTGAATTTAATTAAGCTGAATTAAGACTCAAGCTGCACTCTAAGACATAGGAGTGCCACTTCCATAGTAAACATAGTTAATCTTAGCCTGTGACTTCATTAATCTTGCTTCTAAATAGAAGCATGAATGTCTGTGTTTTTCTTACCTTTAGCATTAGCATGTGACTATCCCTACAATTTGCATAGGGATTCCTAATAAGAGTTAGATTTTTTTTATTATTCCTGATTGCTTCTGTATGTTCAAAGGATATTCAAAATATACTGTTTTCCATTGTTGAGCATCCACTATATTTGCTTACTGCTGTCTTTTTGGGTGTTTGATCTAATTATGTCTCACATTGTTACTGCTGATAACTGTTTGGAGTTGGTTATGCACATAAACATTTAGAAAATTTAAAAATGCATTAGCATTTACTGTTGTTTTGGACCATCATACCCCCCAAAATGACCATCCCATTTCTTCTTCAAAGACACAATAGACCCATTTATTCCTCCTAGAGTGTCAGCACACTAAGAAATTAATTCCTCTAGGAGATAGGAAACAGGCATACTTCTCAAACTCTTAGTGCAAGAAATCTAAAATAATAGGTGAGAAGAGGACCAAAAACAGGGACAGATTTTAAATGTTGCTGTTATTTACTTAAACAAAGTTGATAGAATAACAGGATTTGGGTTGGCATGCATTTTTCTGAAGGATATGAAGTCTGAAACTCAAATGTATGTCATTATTTAGTGACTTCAGTTCTCAGTGAATTGCCAGAAAACCCACATTTTATGAAGAAAAGACCAAAAAATATGAGGCCAAAATCTCGACATTCTGGAAAAATATGGACAGTTGAGAGGTATGGAGACAGGTAGAGTGGTTCTGTAATTTACTTGGGGGGGGGGGCAGTGACTTTTTGTTTATGGCCGCAACTCCACTTCAAGCAGCGTTTTTCTACACTGGTTGCCTATTTATCATGAGGTGCATGCACACTACCACACATGCTAAATTTCCTGACAGAGCAGTACACCGGCGCTACACCATTTCATAGTTTGTGCACACTAGGCTCTTTGCTACAGGAGATACACCTGCACTTTGTTGGTGTCACCAATACACGGAGCTGAGCTGCCATCCTCCACCTAGGAAGGGCAACCCAGTATCAGCCACTGACTCATAGCTTTTCCTAGCCAGTTCATCCAGCTCCAATAACATTAGTCAAACGCAGGTCCTCTGTGGAGTATCAGGATTTTATCCCATCATACCACGGGGCCAGGATTTGTATAACTGACTTTTACCTTGTAGCTATTCCTTCATCTTTCTTTACTTGGTTACTTGCGTCATGGCTAAGAAGGGCCTTTCAAGCTGTCTACCCACCCAGTTAAGAAACAATCAAATAAATAAAATTAATATCAACTCAGCCTATGAGTCTTGAATGGTTAAGATGTAGTAGGCTTCTCTAATCTGTCTTCCAACATTTCTGTAAAGAAGGTATCGGCAAACACAAAAACAAGGGGAGTAGCAGTGTTGTTATGGAAATGTTTGGGGTGGTTGAATGCAAAAATGCTAAAGAGGGAAGCACTACAAAAGAAAAAAGACTGCACATAACCTTGCATGACTGACATCAATGTAAGGAAAGATCAGCAATTCAGAATTCTGTTCTAATAAAATAATACAATAACACACACACACACACACACACACACACACACACACACACACACACACACACGCACACACACACACACACACACACACACACACACGCACACACGCACACACACACGCACACACACACACACACACACACTGCAAAGTTCAATTATAAAATTGTTATCTTAAAATATTTAACAGTTAACTGGTGTAATTTCAGGGATGAGGTGGTTAACAGACCCTCCTGGTTTGCTACAGATTGTCTGTACCTCTTGCCTTATGTTTTTTAATTATTGCCTAAAGCCTCTGCTGTTTCCCAGAGTAACTTTTTGGGAATGTTTGGCTCATGAGCCCACTTAGCAAATTTCCTTTCAGACAGCATCAAGGTTGTTGTGTCTTTTGGCTTTTCCCGGTTAGGGGTCACCACAGTGGAACTCCGGTCCGCTAATGATTGTCAATAGATTTTTACATGCCGAGTTGCCGGCCCTGACGTACAACCTTCAACGAAGGTACACCCATTCACACATGTCTCCACACAGAAGATGCTCTAACTGAGAATCGAACAGGACAACGTCTTACTATGAGGCGACAACACTACTGCAGCACCTCCACCACAGTATCAGATAGCATCAAGGTGGTATTGCAAAATGTCTCTGATTGAGGCCTTTCTGTACCTTGCGGCCATATACCTATTTACATAGTTACAGAAACTTGATTGCAGTGCAAAGATAGCACTCTCAATTTGCCAGGGTTCATTTCTTACAATTTGTTTAGATCCACAAGGAGCTGTAGGGAAGGGTTGCCATATTTGTTAGAGAACCTATTGTTATGTGATAAATAATACCTGTTACCACCCTGGAATTTGTCTACTATATCATTGCTAACTTTAGGTCATCTTCTATGTCCTGGTCTGGGCCTACTGATTATGTAACTTGGATCAAAATTCTATCACCTAAAATATACTTATGGGTGAGTTTAACTCTCCCAGTATAAACTGGTATACCTATAAAAATGGCACCAAATATGTTCAGTGATTCAATCAATTAAATCAATTTCATTAATGGCAATTCCCTTGATCAAATGGTTCCAGTCCTAATCTTGACCTTGTCCCTGCCTGTTTCTTCTTTTCTTGTACTACTTCTAATTTCACTATCTCGTTAGTAAAATCTGACCATATAGCAGTAACCATCTCCCTTAAAACATACTTTTACCCCCTCCCAAATACTCACATTACTATGAGATTACTCCATAATGAACCTCCTCCTATTTAGGTTCATAGGTTCATAGGTAACTGCTAGGCTATCTGCCCGAGGGTATCTATAAGCCTAGCCAGAATGTGTTGGCTTTTGCCACCCCCTTAGATAAGTTCCCTGTGCCTCTGACCAGCAGAGCCATTAGTTCCCTATGCCTCTGTCCAGCAGAGCCACTGCTGTGATCCCTGGGGTAAATTTTCTGTTTCCCATCCACTCGTCAAGGTTTCTCTTGAAGAGTGTTAGTGAGGAGCTCTGCCTAATGTAGATTGGAATCCTGTTCCAAAGCATGGGGAGTCTCTGGGACAGGAATCTATCCCTCCAGCATGTCCTTTTTATCATTGTGGTGAGGTTTAGCTCCCTAATTTGCAGACCTTCTTAATGATTATAAATGATGCAGTTCTCTGAATAACTCTGCACTTACTGCTTACGTCTCTGAATTCTATTCTCTTATGAATAAATGCATCATAGAAATATAGGAACAAAGGAACATACTAGCCAAGTGATCATAGGCACCATAAAATACCTAGCTATATACACCTTTAGGCATAGAAACTTAAACATTCATGCCAATCTTTTCAAGCACTTAATTGTGCTCATCTCCCAAACTGAGGTGAGCCGTATAAAATAATCCTGTTGTAAATTTGTGTCTAACCATCCAGTTGTCAAGACTAGCCTTATCGGTAGCCAACATATTACTTTGTTTGACCTGGAGATGACTTATTCCATAAACTAGGAATATGTTGAGTTAGGAAACTATGCCACCTAGTCTTGTTTATCTGTTGGTGTACCTTTAGGTCATTAGTGCAGGTGTTTGTAGAGCCATTGGTTTTGCAAAGAAATGGGAGGTCAAATAAAACTGGATTTTTTATTGCTGGAAAAGTGGGACATAGGTGACCTCTCAGCAACCTGTAGGCTACTGAGAATAAGAAGATTTGTGCTACTGTATTGGGGTAGTTGAAGGATTAAAGACCTTTCATTTTCTTGGTTAAACATTTTTGATGTTTTTACAGTTGAGCAATATGCTTGGATTTGTACAAAGCAAAGGGGGGCATTCTATTCAATGACTGGTCTGGTAAGGGAAGGCTACAGTAACAGGATGACTTCTTTGGTTCCTGAAGATATTCCCTTGGAAATTAACTGGTCCAGACAGAAGGACTTTTGTCTGTGTTGGAAACATGATGATTGAATGCGATAGAGTTGTCCACATAATTACTTAAGTCTCTTTTGACCATATCTGTCTGAACAGGTTATAACATATGATGTGGGAACAGCTTTTCTGCTAAATACTCTGCTGTGCTGCAGATTTTCATTTAGTTTTGAGGCCATTTTTAGTACACCATATATGTGCATATTCCAGCTTGCTGGAGCTGTTTTGCATCAATGGATGAACGGATAACAGTGCCCACCTTACAGTCATCAGCAAACTTGGTCATCAACACCTCTGGGATATTGGCTTGGGTGTCTGAAGTAAATGCCAAACAGGAAAACACTCATAAATTATCCTTTTGGCATTCCAGTTGTTACAATTTTCTGCTCAGAGTGGAAACCAACAACTTTCCCAACTTGGGATTTGTTTGGGTAGTGAATTTGAAATCCAGTGCACTATATATGAGTTTACATTAAAGTTATCTAATTTTTCAATAATATCAGAATGAGGGATAGTGTTTAAAGCCTTGCCCAGGTCAAGATAAAAGGTGTGCGCAGAATGACCACTGTCGACAACCATTATAACCTTTTCAAAGAAGCTTACTGGAGTGACTTATCTAGACGTCTGCTCCCATATGCCATAAGTATACTAGTAAATTCAAATATAAACAATCTTTACAACAAAATGAAGGAACTTTAAAGCTAATAAGTAAAATTCCCAGGCATACCAGCAAGGCATGCAAGGCCAGTTAAGTCTAAAGAGAACACTTAAGACCTTTTCATTGATATTAGGAGATTTAGAAATGATGCTCGTTACACTAGCAAAGTAATTCCCAGTAGAGTCTCCCACATTTATTCTAAACCTATAGATAACATCTTTATAAGCTAAAACTGTTTACTGCACTTGCTAGTTTAAGTTTTGCCTAAAAGTTAAACTACAGGCTAATACACTCAAGTGTACTAGCTTTTGATAGCAATTAGTCGAAAATTATAGCATTTATTGTGTTTTCTGCCTTTCTGTAAAAAAAACTTGACAAAAACAAAAAAATATCCTTGTTTTCCATACTTTCCTAACTAGTGTTCCAGAGACCAGATTTTGCTGATCCCTGGGCTTTGTCTTGGTTCCTGTGTTTCTCCATTTTCCTTGTTTGGTCAGGGGGAAGTTTCTTTACTCACCAGTGAGAGTGGGGAGTACTGAGCTGCCTGTTTGTCCTTAGAGGAGTGGTTTAAGGCAGTAACTTGTAGTTTATTGGCCATTTTGGGTCATTTCCTGTCTTTTCCAGCCCCCTGCTATAAAGCGCGATTTAGCGCGATTTAGCGCGGAGTTGCCACCGTTGCACACTAGGGCAGCGGCGGTTAAGCAGGTTTAAACTATTCGGGCTACCTAAAGTCCACTCTTCAAATTTTCCCTTAAAACTACCTTCCTCGAACTATACTACTGATCTAATCAGCGTATCCTATAACTAAAAAGATCTAAACTAAACTAAACTAAAAAACTACCTTCCTCGAACTATACTACTGATCTAATCAGCGTATCCTATAACTAAAAAGATCATCTCTACTTGACTCCAAGTAGACTATACTCTATCTGTAAAACCTAGCACTTGCTCCTACAGTACTTATCACCTTGATACAGCACTCTTGTTATAGATAGTACCCCAAAAAGGCAAACCCCATTTCTCGGTCACCCACATCCCCCGGAATCTCTTTTAAAGTTTTTTGTCTATTCCTTCTAGCATGTCGAGGGATCAGTTGCTAGTGTCCTCTCCTGCTCAGCTGGGGAACCTGGGAATATTGAGGCAATGTTACAATTGCCTCATGTACACAGACAACCCTCTCCTCCTCCCACAAAACACAAATACATGCGAGAGATGCAACTATACGGCCAAACTGGAGGCTGAGCTCTCTCAACATAGGACTGGCAAGACCAGACAGGAGGAGAAGGTTACCACACACACTATAGACCCAGTCTCACATAGTACCATCACAACCTCAAATCATACACATAAACACACAAAGACATACTGGAGGCTCTGATCAAAAATCTACCAAAACAGCAGAGGCCACCAAAGCAGACACCCAAACAACTACCACCTCAGAACACAACACCTGCAACACATAGACCTCACAGTCAGAGTGTCAAACAGTCACTGCCCTTAAGGCCAAACACAATGCCAGACACACTAGTCATTGGTGACTCCATAGTCAGACACACTGACGTCCGCTCACCAGACTGAGTAAGGAGAAGGTCACAGTAAGCTGCCTGTCGGGCGCTAGAATCCGCCACATAACGCAAGCACTCAGGTCTCTCAACAGCAGGTACAAGTACGACTCAGTCATTGTCCACGCTGGTGTAAACGACCTGAGACGTACCTCCTTGGACTACATGAAAAGAGACATTGAGGAGCTCTCTGATTATGTAGCCCAGGCAGGTATGACCCTGACCTTGAGCAGTATCCTACCTTCACCAAGAATGATGCCACAATATAGAGATAAGATGATCAGTTTTAACAATTGGCTTAAACTCTGGTGTCATTCAAAGGGGATCCAATGTCTGTCTGCCTGGGATGACATGCTGGACAAGCCACGCTGCTTTGCAAGGGACGGCTTGCACCTGTCACCCCTGGGATTCCGGATATTGGCAAAGGCTCTTGCCACCCCCATAGTGCCTTTTTTAGGCAAGGCTCAAATTCTAAACCTACCACCCTAGAACACAAAAAAGGAAAAAAACTAAGGGTAATGCTGCTCAATGCCAGAAGTCTCAATCTCAAAATGCACGCACTCTAGGCCCTTCTCAGTATGGAGAACATCGATGTCTGTGCTGTGACAGAAACCTGGTTCAAGGCTCCTGAGAGCACCCCAGCACTATCAGATTTTACCTCATATCATGCGTTCCGGCCCCAAAATCTGGACAATACCAAGAAAGGAGGGGGGGTATCCATATTCATCAAGGACACCCACACCTCAAGATTGGTGGCAACGCACGATGCATCGGAGACCATCCAGGTGCAATTAACCATAGGCAAGACTGCTCTGCAAATTGTAGCATGTTACAGGCCACCCACAAACTCAGGAACCTCACATGGCTTTCCTGAAAACACTGGAGGAATAAATGTATCTCCAAACACCATCATACTAGGTGACTTCAATTACCCTAATATAGACTGGGAACACTACTCAAGCCCAAACACCCTAGCCCAAAAGTTCCTGGAATTCATAAACTCAAATGCCATGGAACAACTAGTCACCATCCCCACAAGAGGAGAAAACATACTTGATCTCATCATCACGAACATGGGAGCACAATGTTCAACACCAGAAGTACACCCCTCACTGGTGAGATCAGATCACAAACTAATCTCGCTGGAGGTCCTCATCCCACCCTCCTGAAATAAAAAGACCACAGTAAAGAACTTCTCGAAGCCGACTTCACACTTCTAAAGACTAGGGTGGTCTCCTTTAAGGCCCCGAGCCGCGGGAAAAGAGTACTCAAGCCGCTGAATCACTTACAAATGCCTTCTACCAGCACCTGCAGGACTGCATGGATAAGGCAATCCCAAGCAAAACAAAGACTCTTTGTACCAAAGGCAAGCGTCCAGTCTGGTGGACCCCAGCCATAAACAAACTCTACAACAAAAGGAGGAAGCTACTACAAGATAGAGCAAAATCCTTAAAAGGTAAGACACCTTTGATCACTATAAGTAAAAAACTAAGAGCTCTCATAAAATCATCCAAAGCAAATTTTGAGAGAAAAATAGCTAAAGACTCAAAAGACAATCATAAGGCCTTCTTTAGCTATGTTAGAAACCTGGGAGGAAACTCCCAGATATGCTCAGAATTAGTTCAAAATGATGTGAAGATTACTGATCCTACAGACATTGCCAACATACTGGCTGACAGGTTCAGTGCTAACTTCCCCCCCCCCCTCCTCCCCAAAAGGAGAGATATCTATACCAAACGATTGCAGCCCCCCAAACATCTCTAACGCCCAAGTGAGAACTGCTCTCTCCAAGGCAAAAAACACAGCATCCATGGGACCTGATGGTGTCCCCGGCTGTGTGCTCCACGCACTCAACGAAGAATTAAACCCACAGTTAGGACAGCTGTTTAATCGTAGTCTCACCTCTGGATACGTACCCAGGGAGTGGCGCACAGCGACTGTGGTCCCACTTCACAAAGGCGGTGCCTCCACCGACCCTGGAAATTACCGGCCCATTAGCTTGACAAGCCTTATCTGCAAAGCCATGGAGAGGATCATAATGGATCTCATAAATAAAGACATAGGGAATTTGCAGACTTTGGATCCAACCCAGTTTGGCTTTGTCAAAGGCAGATCATGCCTTTTAAACTTGGTTGACTTTTTCGAAACAGTCACCAAGGCCATTGATGAGGGAAAGGCAGTCCATACAGCCTACCTCGATCTGGCGAAGGCCTTCGATACAATACCCCACTCGGGTATCATTGAAAAACTCATCAGCTTAAATGTTAACCCATACATCACAAGATGGGTTGCAAACTGGCTGAGTGACTGAACCCACAGGGTCAGAGTTGCTGGCGCCATGTCAGATTCAAAGCCTGTCACAAGTGGTGTCCCACAGGGCTCAGTCATGGGCCCACTCTTGTTTGGCATCTACTTTTCCGAAGTACAAGCAAACACAGGAGGGTTATGGCTGACAAAGTTTGCAGACGACTGCAAACTGGGTGCCGTAGTCGAAAACACATCTGACACAGATATCCTTCAGAAGGGTCTCACAGAAATGGATAACTGGTGCCAGAGCCATGGCCTAAAGTTAAATGCCAAAAAATGCATAGTCATACCCTTCGGGAAAAACAAGGTCACCCCTAGCTACCATATAGGTGGCAATCCACTGAGCACAGAAGAAGTTATCAGGGACCTGGGGACCCAGGTTGACAGCAGCCTGTCATTCGACACCCATGTTGCTAAAGTAGTTAGGAAGACCTTCTACATTGCCCACCTTATCATGAAGGGATTCACATCTAGATCAAGGGAGGTCATAGTCTCCCTATACTCATCACTCATCAGACCAATGATTGAGTACAATGCCCCATTCGGAATGTATCTGACCCGACACTTGCAGCAGCTGGAGAGGCCACAAAAGTTCCTCACCAAAAGGATAAAGGGTCTCAAAATCTGTCCTATGCTGCCCGACTGAAAGAACTCCAGCTCTATTCAGTCGCTACGCTGCTCAGAGATGACCTGTGCCTGACATACAAGGCCATGTCAAACCCTGATTTGATAAACATGCTTCACCTCCAAAAATCTAGATCCATCAGAGCCACAAGGGGGGAGACTTAAACCTCGACACGGCTATTAATAGGATGTGCTGGAGGGATAGATTCATCACCCAAAGACTCCCTATGCTGTGGAACAAAATCCCGGTATATGTGAGGCAGAGCACCTCGCTGGCCTTGTTCAAGAGAAATCTTGACCAATGGATGGGAGATCGCAGATATACCCCAGGGATTACCTCAGTGTCACTGCTCGACAGAGGCACAGCAAAATAATGGGCATAGTTCCCCAAACTAAAGGGGTGGCGTAAGCCACAAAACTATGGGCTAGGCATGTAAATGCCCTCGGGCAGATAGCCTAGTATGAACCTATGAACCTATGAAGACAAACTCAGTGTTAATTTCATGTCCCTAAAACAGCCAGGTATACCCCGAATCATTCAGCTGAAGATTATCTAGTTGCACCTGTCACCCCTGGGCTTCCGGATATTGGCAAAGGCTCTTGCCACCCCCATAGTGCCTTTTTTAGGCAAGGCTCAAATTCTAAACCTACCACCCTAGAACACCAAAAAGGAAAAAAACTAAGGGTAATGCTGCTCAATGCCAGAAGTCTCAATCTCAAGATGCACGCACTCGAGGCCCTTCTCAATATGGAGAACATCGATGTCTGTGCTGTGACAGAAACCTGGTTCAAGGCTCCTGAGAGCACCCCAGCACTAGCAGGTTTCACCTCATATCATGCGTTCCGCCCCAAAATCCGGACAACACCAAGAAAGGAGGGGTGTCCATATTCATAAAGGACACCCACACCTCAAGGTTGGTGGCAACGCACGATGCATCGGAGACCATCCAGGTGCAATTAACCATAGGCAAGACTGCTCTGCAATTTGTAGCATGTTACAGGCCACCCTCTCAAACTCAGGAACCTCACATGGCCTTCCTGAAAACATTGGAGGATAAATGTATCTCCAAACACCATCATACTAGGTGACTTCAACTACCCTAATATAGACTGGGAACACTACTCAAGCCCGAACACTCTAACCCAAAGATTCCTGGAGTTCATAAACTCAAATGCCATGGAACAACTAGTCACCATCCCCACAAGAGGTGAAAACATACTTGATCTCATCATCACGAACATGGGATCAAAATGTTCAACACCGAAGTATACCCTCACTGGTGAGATCAGATCATAAACTAATCTCGCTGGAGGTCCTCATCCCGCCCCCAGCTGAAACAAAAAGACCACAGTGAAAAACTTCTCAAAAGCCGATTTCACACTTCTAAAAACTAGTGTGGTCTCCTTTAAGGCCCCTGAGCCAGTGGTAAACATTACTCAAACCGCTGAATCACTTACAAATGCCTTCTACCAGCACCTACAGGACTGCATGGATCAGGCAATCCCAAACAAAACTAAGACTCTCTGTACCAAAGGCAAGCGTCCAGTCTGGTGGACCCCAGCCATAAACAAGCTCTACAACAAAAGGAGGAAGCTACTACAAGATAGAGCAAAATCCTTGAAAGGTAAGACACCTTTGATCATTATAAGTAAAAACTAAGAGCTCTCATAAAATCATCCAAGGCAAATTTTGAGAGAAAAATCGCCAAGGACTCTAAAGACAATCATAAGGCCTTCTTTAGCTATGTTAGAAACCTAGGAGGAAACTCCCAGATATGCTCAGAATTAGTTCAAAATGATGTGAAAATTACTGAACCTACACACATTGCTAACATACTGGCTGACAGGTTCAGTGCAAACTTCTCCCCTCCCCCAAAAGGAGAGATATCTATTCCAGAGGATTGTAGCCCCCAAACATCTCCAACGCCCAGGTGAGAACTGCCCTCACTAAGGCAAAAACACAGCATCCATGGGACCGGATGGTGTCCCGGCTGTGTGCTTCATGAACTCAACGAGGAATTAAACCCACAGTTAGGACAGCTGTTTAATCTTAGCCTCACCTCAGGATACGCTCCAAGGAGTGGCGCACGGCACTGTGGTCCCACTTCATAAGGGCGGTGCCTCCACAGACCCTGGAAATTACCGCCCATTAGCTTGACAAGCCTTATCTGCAAAGCCATGGAGAGGATCATAATGGAACTCATAAATAAAGACATAGGGAACTTGCAGACTTTGGATCCAACCCAGTTTGGCTTTGTCAAAGGCAGATCCTGCCTCTTAAACTTGGTTGACTTTTTCGAGACAGTCACC